>NW_015150856.1:586128-611813 GCF_000732505.1 Cyprinodon variegatus
GGCTTCAAATACTTGTCAAGACTACATTAGGTAATTTTTCTTGATTTTCAGGTGCCTGGAGATTCAGATGAAAACTTCAACTATTGCAAAACATGGAACGATGAGCTTAGTGAAACTCCTTTGGCTGCCGTTGCAGACCAGGGCTCTCATTCCTCCAATCTGTCTGAAAAAGCTCTGCAGCTGCAGGAACATCAGTACTGTTTACCAGGCCCCGCTCCAGACTCCAGGGCTGCCTTGACAATGAATGAGAACAGGCGGAGGACAACTGTCGAGCCAAGCCTTATTACTTACAACCATATTGCAAGGTACAATCTCCAGATAAACACAAGGGAACAATTCTGTCAAAGTTTCATTTTGTATCATGTTTGTATATTTGTACCACAGGTACTTGAGTACCAGGGTCCTACCTATGCAGGGTAAAAGAAGCAGATCAGCTTTAAAGCGAATGTCCAAGCGCTTTAGTCTAATAGGTAAGTGGAGAGCTCAGTGGGCCTCATGCAAGAACTTTTTGTACGAACAAATTTGTTTTTAAATCATATGAGTGATTTAGGAGAAAAGGCCTCATTCACTGCTTTTCTCCTATCTTCAGATTGACCCAGAAGCCTTGTGCAATCAGTCAGCTTTTATCCAAACCTATTTTTTCAATAAATGACAGCATTTTTTGTTACTTAGAAGCAATTGTCCATTTTATTTGAAGTACATATACGTCATGATATGTTATGCAGCTCTGCAATCATAAATGGCAGTTTTATTTGCTGATGACAGAATTGTTGGCGACTATACCTGCAGCTGGCAAGTATCCAGGGGACACTGGTTTAAAATGTTTTTATCTCGTCAGTGAGCTCTGTAAGATCAAGCTGCTATTGCAATAACATCTGAAACAGAAAATGGATGGAGAGTTCAGAAAAGAAGGTTCAGAAACGTGTTGCTAACAGCAAAACTTGCATTCACTTCACTCCATTGCAGCTTCTTGGCTTTATTACATAAAATGTGGAATGTTTGGGTTAAGGTCTGTCTGAATTTGTCCAATTAGAGTTTCTCCGTTAGCTTTTTGTTTATACGTTGTTTGAGAGATGGCGATGGTGATAAAGGGATGACAGACGTGGTCTGTAGATGAACAGTACAAGTGTGTGTTTGTCATGTTGGTTGATGGTGAACTTATATTAAGCATTTACAATGAATGAGCACGTCTTGCCTTCATCAGTAGTTTTCATTTATTGGATTTTGGATCAAATTATTCTTATTTTTATTTTTTTGTAATAGTACAGCCACATCATTTTCAGCTCTTCTGGTTTATTCCCCAATGATTTGCTGCTCAGTTTTCAGTCAGTAGAACCTTGATCTCTGAACCTGTAGAGTTTTTCTTCTATGTCTTCAATGCCATTTTTAAGAGTGAATCCCTTCTGGCAAGCATTGGAAGTCATGCCTCCTCACTTGTACTGCATTATTCAGGTGGTAATTATACAAATGTGCATTTGTCTGGAATGCGCGCTCACTTAAGCATAGCATCAGGTTTACAACGACCATTTACTGAAGTTAAGATCGTTTGTAGAGTCTGGGGTGGCACATTCGTAATAGTTCAATATAGGAGAAAATGTAATTGAAATTTACACAAGAATACAAACATATTGTGAGGTCCAATGTGCATGAGGTCCAATGGCTCTAATATCACTTATTTGTACATCATTTTTTAGATAAAGTATAAATAAGACAAGATAAACATTTCTGTTTCAGATGGAGTGCTGATGTACACCAGAGTCTCTCCGCCTCTCAGAGTTCCTCGCAGCAGGGAGGAGGTAAATTCAAATGCTAATAACAGATCTGTCAGTATTACATCACATTAACCTCAGTAAAGCTTCCTTGATGTTTATTACCCATGATACAGTGTATTCATTTTTAGACAGAGACAAAAAGCCAAAATCCAGCATTTATTTTTAGAGAAAATGCAACATTAGCAAAGCTTAGGACAATAAATGATTTTACTCAGAACTAAAAAAAAAAAAAAAACATTTTTTCCAGGTAAATTCCATCCTGCAGCAGTTTCATGACAACCAGGGCCACTTTGGACAGGGGATCTGCCAGAGGCAGATCTCAAAGCACTACCATTGGGGGAGCTTGAGTCGTGACCTGGCCAGCTGGATCTCTAGCTGCCAAACATGTGTCAATAGATCAAAAAGGAAGATGATTCGTTGCAGCGTCTCCAAGTGCACCAACCGCTGTGGTCCAGTTGAGAGAAAACTCGGACTTATTTTTCATCGGTATGAGTTCAATTGTCTTGTGAAAATCTTATGTTTTTAAACATTTCTTTGAAAATCATTCAAGACAACCACATTATACTTTTTCTAATATTGTTCTCTTTTGCAATACTGTCATTAATGTTTTTATTTGTTTATTTTTCAGCCATTTTCTTTTATTAGAAACCAGCTTGTTTGACCCTTGAAATGCATTACACACATCGGCAATTAATGACCCACATTATATAAAATGAGTCATGTGTATCTCTGAATATTTATTCATTATTCATACATCATGGAGCAGTTTCCCCATTATCTACACTACATTTTATCTATAGTTTCTTAGATGCCTGACAAAATGTAGCAAACTTATTTTGTGTATAACCTGCTGTGCATCCAGGTTTCCGCTTCATAATGTGCCCCTGCTGACTCAGTGGCTGAAAGCTTGTGGGCGTGGGAATTGGCATCCCCGGCTCTGGTCCTCCATTTGCTCAGCCCATTTTACGGAGAAGTGCTACGACAGCAGCGGGGAGAAACTCACCCTCCTTCCAGACGCAGTGCCCACACTTAACGTCCACAGTGACACAAAGGTGAGACACAGAGAGGCATGGCTGAGGCTCACTTCCTCTACTTCATTGATTGGCCTATAATAGTTATTTTGCTTCCACAGACACAAGCAGATGGGTTGACCTCGACACCAGCAGCAGAGGAAGTATGTAGCTATGGAGGAACACTTTTAAGAAACAATTTACCATGCCTTGAAATTCTTATCATATTTTTTCAGGCTTTTTTTGCCAAGTACAATGCAGTGGAGCTCTACATCAGCAGACGCATTTACCCTCCTGGACTGACATATGTAGAGAAGAACACTTTCAGGAGATTCTGCAAAAGATACGCCATCATAGGTTTGTCAAATTCTCTGATCTGCTTTGTGTCTTGAAAACAGATGAATTGTCGCAACCACAAACAATATGGAAAAAATTGAACTAAAATTAAGTAAAATTTTCTTGAAATATGTGTATTTGCACATGATTTAAATAGATGGGTGAACTTATTCTAGGGATAAACATACCCCTACCCTTAGCCTTTTAAACTTACCTGCTCATTTGAAGGGTGCTAACACTTCGAGGAATTTTTAGTTATTAGATCAGAGATTATGTTTGCTTGGCAGGAGAGATGTCAGACGGATCTGGATAGGATGTTAGCCTTGAAATGGGATTTTTAACCTGGTGGCAGAGGATCTGTTGCTGGAGCATTAGGGGCCTGTTTCCTGGGCTTTACCCATCAGTTGTTGTTAAGCTGCTACTACTGCCTCCAGCTCCTGAAGAACTCAAGGCTAATAGCATTGTCCGGTATTGCTGGATGCAGCCAAGACCCCGTCAGAATGATGGCGCAGCAGTTACATATCTCCTTTTTTGAAGAGAGTTCGAATTGGAGATTATCCATTATGTTTTCCAACGAGCGGACGTTGGATAGCAGGATTGATGGAAGCAATGGTCTGTGGGGATCTCTCTTTAGCTCAGCAGTTAGCCCTCCTCTGCAGCCCCGCTTTCTCCGTCTCGCTTATCTCTTCCTCCATGCGTTATTTTCTGCTGTTGTCTTGTTGACACCCGTCCGTAGCACTCCGCAGCTTTTTAAGCGGTCAAAAATGTCAGTATTTAAAACAGTTTGTGACCGTAGATCTAGCAGGCGATCATAGATGCGGGTTTGATGTCTAGTTTTTATTGTTTTAAGTGGCATATTAAAAGACTACCTGACTAACAAACCATAGTTTGTGAGACTGAAGGGTCAACTGTATAAACATTAGTCTACACCACAGGACATGCTCCTTCCTTTTTACTCTTTAGACCTCTGATTTCCATTAAAAGAAAGTCCTGTCATCTACAGAAACTCTGCAGTCATTAGGTGTATCAAAGGTGGACAAGAAGCTGGTGTACCACTTTGTGGCCTCAACGTGAAGGGAGATGATTGTAGATTTCAGAGGAAACAGAAACAGGTTGAATCCTGTTCACATCATGGAAGAAAAGTTGGAGTTGAATTATTGCAGCAGAATAAACACACAAAAGATTTTTTATTTATTTTTTTTACAATCTGAGTTCTTCTGGAGGCTGTTGTGTAAGAAAGGTTAAGGCTATCAGTTAAAATTATGATTTTCAAAAATTATCCATTTTACTTTCAATTGTCACTTCCTGCTGATTTTTTTTTTTAACAGAAAAACATGTGAATTGTTTCTTTTTTCTAATCCTAGATATTTTTTCCAGGATTTAGTTGCAGTTTTCATATTTACAAAAATATATTAAAATCCACAAAAATCAACACAAGCATTTGATAGCATTTTGATAACTTCTGATAAATTTATAATAATTTTATTTGCCCTGTTTTGACAGATGGCAAGCTGCACGTGGTGACAAGAGATCAAATGCGTCTGGTTCTGAGGAGTAGGCAGCAGGTTGAAACTGCTCTTATGGACTTTCACAATGACCTTAACCACCTGAATGTCAACAAATGTCTCAGATTACTCAACGAAAGGTTTTCAATTTTTTTATCCTTAGATGCTACTTATTACTCATATTCATACAAGTATTTTACAAAGTCCGATCTCTGACAGGTACTACTGGCAAACCATGAAGCCGGATGTGGTGCAGTGGATAAACAATTGTTCTCAGTGCAGCGTGAAAATAAGACGGAAACCATGTCGTGAAGCAGAGGTGGAAAGATCCGAGATGCTTCACTCTCTGACATCTACAGAAGATGACTCACACAGGTGTTTTTTCACTGCTATTTTTATCATTAAAAGCAGTAATGCACCAACACTGTGCTCAATTGCAGCCTAGGCAAGTTTGAACAGCTTTATATTTATGACAATATTCATATTTACAGTAAATCCAAGGTCTTTAAAGGAAAACAGGTATCATAAAACACATCAGACAAACAGAAATACATCAAAGTTATCTGAAAAAATTATTGTATTTCATAAAAAGAAATGGGAGCACACAAACAAAAACCAATGGAAAGCTTTTCAAAACAACAGTAGTGCTTTCATACCTATTTTGAGTTCAATCCTAAGGGCTGCTGTCTTGCATGTTGAAATTGCATTTCAAGAAAGAAAAACACCCACAGCAGATTATAAAGCTAAGCTCAGCCAAAAGGAACAAGTAACTAGCAGGTTCCTCGAAATGCAGTGGAGCAGAAAGTAAAATATTTGACTTTGAGACGTAGTAGAATTAAAGTTATAAGTACCCCCCCAAAAAAAGTTACTCAAGTACTTTTTTTGAGTATATTTGCTTTATTTAAGTACAGTAATCAAATAAATGCACATTGGTACTATCCACCACTGCCCTTATAATCTAACATGACCATGGCTCAGATTATTTCTACTCCTCTTATAAACCAAGATTTTAAGCAAACTGAAGTATAAAACAAACTTAATTTGTTTTGGTCAAAGTTGAAACAACAGTATTTATATTTCACAGAATTGGGGTTAAGTGTCCATACTTATTTTTTTCCCCTTCTTGCAGCGATGGAGCGGATGGCTTTGTAGATATTGAAGTTGATGGCGGAGATAATGATGAAGATGTTGAGAGTGGTGGAAGAGATGGCATAGTAGAGGAGCATACACTGGAGTCTGTGGAGATGATGGTGGGTTTTCAAGACCGTCTGAATCTTATTCGCCACGATAAGGTAAAACAAGTCTGTGCTTTAAACCAGGCATCCCCAACCTCGGTCCTTGAGGCCCGCTGTCCTGCAGGTTTTAGAGGTTTCCTTGCTCCAGCACAGCTGGTTTTAATTGAAAGCTGATTAACAGGCTTCTGGTGTACTGCAATCGTTATAATCAGCTGTGCTAAAGCAGGGAAACCTCTAAAACCTGCAGGACAGCGGGCCTCGAGGACCAGGGTTAGGGATGCCTGCTCTAAACAGCCTACTGCATCGAAATTAATATTTTGTGGTTGCTTTGTTAAGGGCCAAATTTAAGCATGATTGCATTACCTTGGACAGATTTTTTATATAGGAAAACCCCCTAGCAAGTCTCAAGTAAAACAATTTTGTAAAACAGTAAAACAACATAAACAGACTCATAACATCAGTGACTGACATTTGCCAAAACACTTTTAGGGCAGTGGGCTATTACAAATACTGCAATTCAAACTTATTTAGGTTTTCTTTGCCAGATATCAAAATTTTATCTGGAAGATCATGGTGTATACTGAAAACAAAATAATCTTTAAATGAGGGAAATAGCATGAAAAAGTTCAGTTCAGTAGTGGTGGCGAGGGCTAAGAACATTATATAGTAGTTGTAACAAAGAGTTAGGGGGGACAAAAAGTTGCTTTGATCGCTCCCACTGGATTGGCCAAGGAGGTCACATGGTGTTAATGGTCGTTAGCGGGTTCTGATGGGTCGTTAACTCCCTCTTCAGAGGGGTTTGGGTCACATTCCTCAGTGAAGTGTGAGCCAGGTGGGGGCGGGTGGGGGGGTGAATATTCTGGGTAATGTTCCTAAAAGTGCCTTGTAGGTGGGTGAAAAGTTATGTCTGTATATACTACCCTCTGAAAAGCCATCTGTGCAGAGTACGGACCGAGCTTGGATCAGTTAACCATGCCAAGCTCGGTTCCTTATGACAAATTTTACACATCACGCTAGCACAGTTCCTCGTGACGATCTATGGTACTACTATGCTCTCTAGAGGGAAACAAGCAAATCAACATGGCGGCGCCTGTAACATTCAGGAAGTTTGGTTTGTTTGCAGAGAGTCAGGCAAAGAAGGCAGGCTTTGGTGAATTTACTTGACAAGAGTCGGCTTTTGGGAAGTGGATACAACAAATGATAGTCTAATCATGGCTTACAGACACAGAAAACGACAGACGTTGAGGTTCATCACCCTACTAAGCGAAATCATTTCTGAAAATCGTGTGGCACGGTAGGGAAGCTAGTAGTTTTACATGAATGTCTTAAATTTCATTATTACACTGCAAAAAATGTTAATATAAATAAGTAATTTGTTCTTAAAATAAGTGCATTTTTCTTGAATTGAGGAGGTAAGTTCAACACTTTGCCAAGGGAACAAGACAATTTACATTTGAAATAAGAAAAAAACTATTGAATTATCTTATTTTAAGTGCTTTTAATCTGATTATCTTATTTTAAGAGAAAAAAGTACTAATTCCATTGGCAAATCATCTTATTAATCTACTCAAATTAAGGGTAAATACACTTGATTTAAGAATTTTTTACTTATTTTCAGATGGTTTTTGCAGTGTACGGAGGCTGACTGTCACGCGTTCTACTCATGTATTCTTTGTTATCTGAGAACTGTGGCAGAACTGAAGCGTGCCAAGCCCTACTGATGAACTAGTACCAGTTTAGCTCTGTTCGGTTGTGCCTTGCACCATCCGGTTCAGTTTGCCATTTACACTCAATGGTTACTCGTGCTCGGACCGGTTTCAAAAATGTACTTTAAATGGGGCTTAAGGCCACCTCCTTTGTTGCGAGATGGTTTTTCCAGGTTAACAAAGATGACTTCCTTAAACCCTCGCTCAAACCATTCTTTGCAAGAATATGGATGTTGATGTCCTCAAGTGAGTCTCCTTTAGGTTCACCTACATGCTTTCAGATGTAGGTGAACAGCTGAGCCCTGTTCTGAGGATTTGGCTCTCCTGTGTTGAAGCCTTTTCTAAAGTAAAAGCTAGCGTGGATAAACTCCCGGTGAAGCTAGCTTCGTTTCACAAACTTGATTAATAACAGTTATGGATGGGGTTTCAGAGTTTACATTAATGCCTTTAAATCTTAAAAAAAATTTTTTAGAAGCTTATCGCTAGAAGTGGTGATTAAGTTCTTCTTTAGAGAGTCTGAAACCACTCACAGCCGAAAAACACATTTTCAATAACGTAGACATTAGGTACAAAATGAACAGTTACTGTCACTTTACAGATTAGCTGCTAGAAGAGCCACTTTGTCTTAACTTCATGTAGAAATGATCACACTCTGACATACATCGCCGCTCCCTGATTGGGGAAAGTGGGGGTGTTGTTTGCTTGACAGACGGGACGTGGTTAAGCTAGTTAGGCTTTTCCTCTCTGCTCTATAAAGACCCGCCACTGATTTGCTAGACCTGGGAGGGGCTGCTCCTCACGGAGTAAAATTTATGAGGGTTACTCAGACGTGCATGAGTCAAATATAATATCGCTTTCAAGGGACATTATTTTAGCATATTAATGCCTCATAAAAGTTGATTTTGCATTATATAGACCCAATAAAGGGTAGTGAGCCTCAATCACTGTAGTTTGAGCATTAAGACAAGAAAGTCCTTGTCTTAATCGACCATATTTATAGTTAGAAACACTCATTTATTAGGTTTCAAAACTATCAGAGCTAAGCCTAACATGTGGTTATAGATCTGACCTTTGTTTTTCTCCCTATTACAGTCTGTAGAAACACCATCTATCCCTTCATCCTCCAGTTCGCCTCCCACCAATCCACCGCCAAGAATTCCTATTCTTATCCATCTGAGAACTCCCTGTCAACTTCCATCCAAAACTTCTATCATTCTTCAACCTAGGATTCCCAACTCCACAATCGTTACCAGGCTCTGGCCGCAAGGAAAGACGACCTCTGTACATTCTGACGCATTCAACAAATCTGAGATTCAGTCAAGCAACCAAACCCTGAGGCAGCAGCCACTTCAGCCTGAAGATACAAAAGGAATGAGTAGCACTGAAGATGGTAATGATCTGAATCATTTCATCCAAGAGCAAAGTACAGCCCTACCTCTCAAAGAGCTGCATCCTACCCCCCAAAAAATTAAAACTCTGAAAAACAATCATGGACAAAGGAACAAAAAATCAAGAGATTTGCAGAGCCAGCACAATGACAAGCCCTCCGTAAAGAGAAAGAGAAGTGAAAAGGGAGACAGTTTAACTGAGAGTAACTCTAGCTGTGGTTTGGAGCCAATGGCGGCTCCAAGCTCCAAACCTTGGCCCGTTTTCACCATCGCAAACACTGCATTGGCAGAGGCAGCACAGCCACCACCCAGAGTGGAGAGGTAACATACAAAAACTACCTGTTTGTTTATGTTTTGCAATATTCTAATGTTAAGTAATCCTTCAACATTTTTTTTAAAATTATGTGTCTGTTAAAAGCCCACTTGTGCATCAGAAGTCTAAAAAGCTTCAGGCCCGGACGATCATCCAGCAGTGCAGCCGAGCTAAGGTTAAGATCAGGCCAGCGGTAGATGGTGCTGATGCTGAGTGGGTTGAGGTGAGTGAGATTTGTTATTTATTTCCCATTTGTTTTCAAATTTACTTAACCTACCCGACCTGTCAAAGCGCCCTATGATTATCTTGGTCCAATTTCTCAGAGTAAAAAATAAATATTTGAAAAGATTAAAGTAACTTTAAAGGTAATAAATAATAAATGCATTCGTCATTTCAAAAATAATACTTGATTTATTATTTATTACATTAGTGGTATATTCTAGTGATATATTCCCAGTACTGTCGAGCCCTGACATGTTATCAACATAATTTAGGGGGTCCAACTATAGAAATGGCCCACACTCACCTAGCATAGTTGATATCGTCATCCAAAGCTGTACCGACATCTTTGGCTAAGGGCAAAGAGGCAGGATCTTGTCCGACGGGGTAACATAAGCCAAAATATTGGCAAATGTTAATTAGCGAGGATGTTTCTAATAAGAAAATGAAAGTGTTGTTTGACTAGCTCAGTTCATATTACAGATTCTTTGCAAATCCTAAATGCAAATCATTTAAAATAAACTTATAAATGTTATTTAATATGTGAGCAATATTAACCCCAGCATGAACCGCCCCTCTCTGCCCCCAATTGGCTCACTGGTCGTCATGCCTCCAGTTAACCAATGTAATCAGTAAAGTCAGAGAGTACTAGCCAGTTAGAGGCAGCGTAACGCAGGTGATGGCTTCACCATCCTAGTGAAAAATGGGAGATTTGGCTTGGAGATCCTGTCTAATAGTGCTAAACATGGGGGATTTAGAAGTGAGTATTCACAATGCAGGTTGAAAAATAAGTGGGTATACGCCGTATACCCTGGACTACTACACCACTGCCTGTTCCCGCTGACAGCATCTGATTTGTCTTCTTTCTAAGTAGCTGATTGATAGCTTTAAAATTAGCTGTAATTGTTACATCTTCCTTTGCAAGTTGCTTTAGATAAGTGTCTGCCCAATGCATAAATATAACACATAAACAAAGCTGTTTTTTTTGTTTTTAGATTCAATTTCTAATTGATCATGTCTCTATCTTTAGATTGATCAGGGGTTGGTCGTATATGTATGCTTCTTTCATGGAGCTACAGAGGAAGTCACACTTGAGATGGGTGAGATATTTTTCAACTTCATTATTTTTCCAAAGAGTCAAACTGGATGATTTTACATTTTATATGTGTAGGCAAAAATAACCTTTCAGAAAGGTGTTTGTTATAGTCAAAGCATTCTTAATATGTAAACATAATTGGAATTGTATGTACCAGCATGCTCTGGTGTTAAAAGCAGGCACTTGGGTATTAAGCAGAGACCACCTATGAAAGGCCTACCTATGAAAGGCCCTCTTAGAGCTTTTGCTTGTGTCTGCTTGCATTTGAGTGCTCAGTCCCATGTGGGGCAGCAGCATAAATACTGCATCTTTTTCATTGTGAAATGTCCCAATGTGCAACATTTTCATTTACCCGATTCAAATATGACAACACTGGAGAGAATGGGTAATTTTTTGCCATTCTTTTTGGTTTCTTTCTACCCTTTTTACTATTTTCACAAAATTTATTGTGTTCAAATACTGAATAGTAACTAATTTATTGGTTCTGTGATCATTCCTCAGTATTAAGAGTGCTGTATCCCTTGGAAAAAAACCATTTGCTGTTTTTTTACTTTTCAGTCAGTTATTTCCTTTTGTGGAGGATTTTGTCGGGGTGAGATGATGCTGATGCTAAATAATTATGCAAACTTTAATAGAATACAATATAATAGAAGTGTATTGATCTCACAATGAATAAATTCACTTGTGACAGTGCAAAAGGGTATTGAACTGCTTAGGCCACACGCTCCCTCATTACAAGAAACATGCATCACATGATATTCTTGCATCATGTATCCCAAAGGAAAATTTAATGTTTTTGTAACTTAAAGAGGTTTCTAAATTTTACAAATTAGGTTTTAAAACATTGGCTCATATGAATTATCTGCATGTTTTAACAGCAGAAGCATTTACTTGATAAGATCTCTGATCATATTAAGATATTTATTCTCTATGTTCTATTTTAGACTGATCCCTCGTCAGAAGGGCACATTTTTCCACACCCCCGTTCTTTAAAAGATAAAGAATTGGGAATTACATATTTTATATATTAAACAGTCTTAAATAATTTTAACTTACTGATTTAAGTTGGTCACATTTTGTTTTGTTTCCTCTATCTTTGCCCAAACAGCCAACAACTTCCTGAAAGCTAAAGTTTTTCGAAAAGACAGGCACACTGTGTCTGTTCTTGACCTTCCTGGAAATGTTTTATTGGTTCCCCAAGACTCCTTGGTTGGTGAGTCACTGGCCAACAGAAGGATGCATTACAAAGAGGGATGTGAGCCATGGCGGGGTGCTCAGCTTTTCTCAAACCTAGTTGACGCTTGCAGGCGGCTCATGTCGGACTCGACAAAGTGCTCAATCGAGGGCATGAAGGTTGAGCATGGAGTGTACGGGCAGAAACAAGAGCTCATCTTTGAATCTCTGGAGCCACAATCACTTCTTCTGGAATTTTGAAGCACATTTTCAATACACATGACTTATAACCTGATTTCCATATTTTGTGAGTCTTTAACATGTTTTATTTTCTCCATTAAAGAGTGACAGCCAAAACAATGTTAAGAATTTTTACTTTGTACAATAATACAGAGGTCTTGCAAATAAAAGAAAAACAAAACAAAACAAAAAATCTTCAATTGATTGACCATCAATTGTGATGCTGTTTATGGCTTTGTAGTTTTCCTGTTAGGATGCATTCATGTTGACTTTTGTTCATTTTTGTCTTCACTGCCCTCTGTATACTTTAGCAACGGTAAATAAAGAGAAAATACTTTTATCTATTGGATTGTTCTTGAAGTTATATTTGGACCTCTAATTTGTTTTTGCTTTTAAGCTTTGAGACAATAAGAAGAGAGGCTTTTTGTTCCAAAAGAAAAATAATTGTAATCTTCTTTTATTTTTTCTTGTACGGTTCAGAGACTAAGTTGTTCATCTGTTGCTAAAATAAAATGAACTCCACTATGAATTAGTAGATTTTTGCACCAACAAATGACAAAATGCATACGGGAGCCATGTTGATTTTAATAAATCTCTTGAACTAAAAGCCCTCTCAATTAATAATGTAGCCAGTGAAATGTCAGGAATGGCTTTGTGTAGTTTATCAAAATCTCTAAATGAGAAAGTGTAAACAAAACATGAAAGCTAACAAATTTAACTTTTAATACCTATATCCACTTCTGCCAAGTACAAGATGCACGATGGAGCAACCCGTTTTCTCTATATCTTTTGTTATGGTGCGTTCACGCAGCATGCAGTGATTTTCCCACAGGTAGTTCACCACTTTGCATTTCAGCTGCAGTGTTTATACCCTGGATCCCATCATCAAATAGGAGGAGCCTCAGCTGTGTGAAGCTGAAATCCCGCCGACCTGAACAAAATTCAGCAAATAGTGTGAATATTTATTGCTTCTTTAGTGTAGGTTTATGCATTTAAATGACCATCTGTAAAAATGAATTAATAAAAAGATCACATGTGCTGCTGTTGTTTTAGAGCTATTAACATTTATTCTTTAGGTCATCCTGAGGTCTACTATTCCCTATTAAGCTCTGAATTGAACAAAAAGAACTTCTTTTTCATTGCTACTTCATTTGTGCCGGTAAAACTGTTGTTTGTGCTGATTTGTTTTTTAAGATGGAGTTAGCTTTAATTCTTTGTTTGCTTTGTTTCACTGTTCACTACTGAAACATGAAGATTATTTATTTTACTCCTGGAATTTCTTTGTATATTTGGAAATTATAGCAGGACAAATCTTTTCTTTTTATTTTGGGCCCCCTCTCAGGGCACTTAGAATCGTCCATGAGTTTATGCATCCATAAATCACACATAAACTCTCAAGGATGACCCGTCTGAGATGCAAGGAGAATGCACATAATTCCCTACCCAAAGTACATGATTCACATCGACACCAATCACAAGCTTATCAGGTATGTATGTATGCACGCTATAAACTGTTCAATTAGTAAATTTAGAAAAGTGGGGAGTCAAAGGGGTTCTTCTATAAAAACCAAGAAATCTTCAGCAATTTCTAAACAAATAAAAGCAGAGGCAGAAAGGGCTGCACTCCTGGTACGTGCAGCTGCTTTGAAGGAGAAGCATGCTCTGGAAGAGTAGGAATAGCTGTTAAAGAAAAGGAACAACTTGACATAGACACCAAAATTTTTTTCCTTGTCGGTTCATTCAACATTCAGCAGTCTAATGGCAGTGGGGAAGAAGCTGTTGCAGAATCTGCTGGTGCTGCATCAGATGCTTCGAAACCCTCTTCCCAGAGAGCAGGGAGTATGGTCAATGTTGGGGGTGTGACAGGTCATTGATGATGTTACGGGCTTGGGACATGCAGCACTGGGATGAAATATCTTTTATGGAGGGAAGAGGAGCCCCAGGATCTTCTCTGCAGTCCTCACCTTCTTCCAGTCTGAGGCGCTGCAGCCTCCACACCACACAGTGGGTTAGGGCTCTCTATGGTGCTTCTGTAGAAGGTGGTGAGGATGGGTGGTGGCAGGTGGGCTCTACTCATCCTCTGCAAGAAGTACATGCACTTCTGTGCCCTTTTGGCCAGTGAGGTGGTGTTTGCATTCCAGGTGAGGGTGTCTGTGATGTGCACCCCAAGTAATGTGGTGCTGCTGACCACCTCTCCAGCTGAGCTGTTGATGAGCAGTGGAGCGTGGTTAGGCCGGTTCTTCCTTAAGTCTATGATGATCTCCTTTGTTTTCTCCCCATTCAGGATAAGGTTGTTATCTCTGCACCAGTCCACCAGCTGTTCCACTTCCTCTCTGTAGTCCAGGTCGTTGACGTCTCTGATGAGGCCCACCACCATGGTGTCATCTGCAAACTTCACATTGCGATTGGTGGTGAACATGCGGACGCTGTCGTGTGTCATAAGGGTGAACAGCAGGGGGCTCAGGATGCAGCCCTGAGGGGAACCTGTGCTAAGGGTGATGATATCAGAGGTTTTCTGTCCGACCCAGACTGAAGGTATATAAAGCGATTAAAGTTAATTAAACAAATTATCATACCAAGCAGACAACAAGCTAAGCATAGTTATATGTCTTACTTACCGCTCCACTGACATTACCAGAATACATGCGGAGGTCTGAAATCCGCCCTGTGCTCATAGTGCGATTGCCTTATGGGTAAGTCATCCAATGTGGAGCACTTTCTTGTGATCTTAAGGAAATCTCGTGGAGATGAAGGCTGCACCCTTCATGGGCTTAAAGGTGAGTTGTATGCATCATATAAGACTAACATTATCCATACAGGTACACATTTGATAGCCATTATTAATAATTTTCATACAGTTTTATACTTTGTAGTGTAAATATCAATTTAATAGTAACACCTGTTCATGGTTTCAGTAACTGCATACCAAAAAGTAGTTTTTTTTGTTTTTTTTTTTGGTGATAGGTCTTGTGGTTGGCTTTCAAGTGGATGGAGTGGTGTTCAAGAACTGTGTGCAGAATTTCTTTGACTGCTGCATTTCATATCTCCAGCAGTGGGGCTCTCTATTCACTGAATCGCAGTGCCTCTACCAGACACTGCTAGAGCATGCACCAGAGAGGGATGAGGTTGAGTGCTCCCTGAGGAATGTCTCCACCAAGCTGCCACAGACGGGCATCAGTGAAACAGAGCTGATTGATGAAGTCGCTTCAGTCAATACTTACACATCAAAAAAAGACTGAACAGTGGAACACGATGTCAACACCTGCAGATAAACGCTGGGCAGAAATGTGCATACATTTCAAAGTCATGCTCCATTTAGAAACATTTTTATCATCCTGGCACAAATGCCCGTCGGACGTGTTTTTTAAATTATGAACAATACTGATGAGAGAAACCGTATGGGACTGCACACTTTGGAAGCACTGCTCATTACTCGGGTGAACTTTCAGTATAGTTGCTCTGAGTTCTATGCAAGGATCAGTGACAACCATAGCCTCTTGAGAAATGTAAACTCAAAGAATGAGATACTAGAATCATTAAGACGGTTTTGAACCGGGTTCCCCATATTACAGTTAGTATCAATAGGTATATGACTTTTTTTATTTTTCAAAATCTGAGATCTGGGAAAAATTTCAAAACAATTATGTATAGAACAATCTAACCTTGAAATATTTTTTTATATTCATCAATTCTGCTCACATTGCTAAACTCCTGTTGCATTAGCATGCAGTAAATTGTGGACTTCTAAACCACAGAATATGCAACTAAAAATTTGCAAATTCAGAGAAATCAGATTCACCCTGAAACAACTTAAATTGTCACTTTCAATCTTTAAAGCCACAGATTTGAATTAGTTTTTTTTTATTGACAGATGCTTACATATAGAATCAATGTTTTACTTCAGGCAAAAAGAGAACCTTTAAACATTTCTGACTTGATGTCCTTTCTGTAGAGCTCTATGAAGTGGTTAACAGTTTTTTAAAATTTGTATAAAGTAGTGGTGGGACATTATTGGTGTTAACGGCAAACTCCTATTGGGCGATAAAAAAAAAGAATAAGCGTGGCCAATGGGCTCGAGCTTGTTCTCCAGGCGGCCACAGGTGACCCATCTTACAAACTACCTGTGAGTCGAACTATCATGAGGAGAACACATGACCAGCACGCCGTGGAAAGATGAGAAGTTGATCGAAGTGACGTGTGTGTCAGATTCTTGGAGACACTATCTTGTTAAAGTGGGACATCTCCAATTGGAAGTGGGACACTTTTTTGCTGCAAAAACAGAGTAACAAATGAGCAAAACTTTTTATATTTCTGTCAAAATCTTAAGAAGATGGAATTGCATGTGATTTTTCAAACATAAAAAAGTAAACCTTTTCTTTTACATTCTGGAGGTGGCACATACATATGAATGCCTTTTGCAGAATTCAAATAAGCGATTTTAATCTAGATTAATTCCAAGATGACAGTGAGATTAATCTAGATTAAAAAAAAATAAAAAATCAATGCCAAGCACTGGTATAAAGATGATCAGTCCCCTTCCCACAAACAGTCACACTCTCGTAGAAGGTTTCTTGGCCGCATTGTGGTGATGACGTTGATCCTGTTCTCGGAAAGCTCCCGAAGCTCATTGATAAGCTCCTGCACAGAGGGGCTGGGCCAGGGGTGGCCATTTAGGTAATCTCGCAGGATAAATGAACGTTCAACCAGTAGCTCAAGCTGCACCAGATGTTTGAGTTTGTGGAGACTTAGGAGATCCTTCTCAGGCTCACGACGAAAAAATCTACAGGAAACCAGGGGAAGTTTATGCATTGCATTAATATTAAATATCTGGCAATATAATGAAAAACTATGCAAAAATCTAAACATTTTTTGAGGATTTTACAGCACTAGTGGCTCAGTTTTTGCAGTCAGATAGGAAGGAGGTTAGGAGAGAGTGGGAGAGACGAGCAGCAAAGGACCACAAGTCAGATAAGAATTCGGGACGGCCACTTCGAGGACTAAGGCCCCCGTACAGATCATGCTAACCACTGCACCACTAAAACACATCCCTCAAAATCCATCTTAAATCAATGGTATCAACTGTTTCCTGAAAGTCCAAATCTGTTCGAAGGATTCTTTATACTACTATGCGTTTCCTCTCTGGCAAGAATGACTACAGACATGTTTGTATGCAAGTTTGGATGTAAATCCTAATACAGAGAAACCCATAATCTGCTTCAGGATTTGTAATTTGCATATCTCCATCCCAATAACTGAATTGTTTTGGTAATCAGCTAATGTTTTGCTTTACTCATGAATATAAAATGTTTGCAACATACAATTTGATTAGGTCAGAATATCAGCGTTAAAACGTTATCATTTCTGTACCCAAACCTTCTGAAAGCCAGGCTCAGAATGTGTTATTGTTGGTTTACGGCTGAGCATCAATACAAATCTTCACATATAAAACAGAAATTAGGTAGAGTCAGTAAATGAGTCCTGTGGTGAAGCTGGATAATAAATTGGTCTTTTGTTATGTAGAGATATTAATTTAAATCACAGACCAGTGGCAGCTTTAAAAGGGTCTCGGTCCACTTTTAAAGCTTTTTAAAAATCCTGAAGTGCACATTCATCTTCTCAGACAAGAAACAAATTAATTTAGGGGTCTTCAACCATAGTCCTCACTGTCCTGAATGATTTATATTTTCCCCCAAGGCTGACTCACTTATTTGAGTGATTAATAGGCTAGTGATGAGTGAATAGGACAAACTCTGCTGTGCTGTGGGGACTCATTTAGAACACACAGGACAGAGGGCCAATGCAATCATAGTCAAACTATATTCTTTCAGTTTTGTTTCTGTTGTTTTGCTCAAACAATTTAACGTTGTATAATTCTGGCCTACATCAATCTGCAATAATAAAACACTAAGGTCTTTTCAAATTCTTTTTATAAAGTTTTTGAAAATTACTAGTATGGATCAACTAATCTTTTCCTTAAAGTCTAGTTTTAATTTTTGTACTTAATCTGCATTTATCCAGAAAAGTCTTGTGGGGATTTAAAACCCTCTTTTTTTTTTAAGAGAGTGTGGGGCATAAATATATATGCACACCAGTAATTTTTCTAATGGCTTAATTTTTGTCCAACAGAAAAGTAGATATACTTACATCAAACAAAAGATTTGATCATTTCCAAACATTATCTTTGATTAGGTAATAAAAAACAAAATATCATGACATCACCACCAACATGATGAACATACGTTTGGCTGTGAATCTAATCTTTAATTAGGGTTGAAACATTAGTGGAAACATTCCTGGTGTAAATTTGTGTAAAATAACAGAATATTTCTGAAAACATTTACACTCACCGAATCCTAAGAGTTTTGAGCTGAGGAAAAAGCATCGGGATCCGTCTGCAGAGGCTACCACTGGAGCGGTTCTGCTCAATATCCAGGTGCTCAAGTCCAGGAACTTTAGGTGCAATGGAGTCCATGTCTTTCAGAGTTATGGCAACTCTCAGTGTCAGTCTGGTCACACTCTCTGGGATATTAGTTGTATATGTAGAAAGGGAATTCCCACCTTCAGAAACAAAGTACATTGGATGTTAATTTGAAAAGCATCCTCTGAACCTACATGTAGTGATGGGTCCAGCAACACAACGATGAGTCGGTGCATGCGAAGCCAGTAGAGCAAAACACTGTGTGTGTGTCGTTTCAAGACAGACATGCGCCCGATACAGGAGTTGTTTCTAACTGACTGACTCACTAAACTGTCTAAAAACGTATCCGTCAACATGATGCATCTGCTAAAAAATTCGTATCTTTTGCGGTTCATCGTTAAAGTTATCAAGAATTTTGGAGCAGCCTAAAAGGAATAGGAACGTCTCAGCCGTTGCTTTACATTAGTTTTCTCATTGTGTCATACTTATCCTCTAAGTTATCACTCAACTTATCTGAATCAAAGTTCATTTCAAATTGACTCTTGTTGTTTTAAAATTATGATTTAAAATCCTAGTCCACAAACATCCTCATTCAGTTTCCCCCAAATTTTCACATTATGGTGTTTATATTATTTATAGGCTACATCTTAAAATATCAAAAATATTTACAATTTAAACATAGATATGAAATAATACAATCTAATCTACGATAAATTAAATTATATAATTTTACTAGGTCATCAAATCAATTCAGTTTAGTCTGTCCAATAAGCTGCCTGTAGTGTCTTTAAATGTCCAGCAGGTGTCAGTATTCTGTGATATAGTATCTACGCGTATTGGCAAAGTGCCCAATTTACCTATAACTACCAACATGTTCAGGTGTGCGTGTCTAAATTTTCAGTGTTTACCCTACCATTATCCTAGGAAGGCTCCCCCTGCCAACGAGATTAGCCGCCCACCCCGCACACTTCATGTTTTGTCACACGTGTATGGGTGAAACCATACCAGGGTTATGATGATGAAAATTAATTGACGGCAAGGAAATTATATGCTTTTCATCTCTTTGGCAGCCCCTAGTTTCGATCACAGAATGATAAATGCATTTTATTGTGTTATTTCCCTGATGAGCTCTCCAAGACGAATGAGACATAAAAAGAACTTGTTTAAAGGAAAAGTCCGCTCATATTCAGAATTCAAACTTCTGAAAGTACTTTAAATATGAAATTATTACATACTGTTCAATTAATGACAAGTGTTTTTAATTAAGAGTAATTTCATTAGAATGCGCTTTACTGGATGCATCCATGTTTCTCAAAGAACACTACTGCCACCTACTGGTTTGTGACATCACGGTGCGGTATCGGATGTTGATCAAGTCCCAGTGCTGTATCTGGTGCTTGTCACAACAAGCCATTATCAAAATCACCTTGAAAACATTATTCTTTTAAATTTTGGAAACGTATTACATATTTTTTCTCTAACGACGAACCTGTCTGTGGAGGATCATGAATCAGAAAGGTGAAATACCTTTTTTTTGTTGTTGTTTTCACTTTTACACGATGTATTACAACGTCCAACTGCCATGCACGTGGGAATTGTCAGTTTAACTATAGCTCTCGCAAATTTTAATGGTGAAGTCCTCTGGAAATCTTAAATAATTGTTGTTGATTTCAGATGTGTCCAGTAGCTTCCATTGATTTTGCTTATAAAGCGGGGAGAATGGCGCTAGGCTTAACGCACCATAACGTCATTGCCGGAAGATGTCAGGAGTGAGGTGTTACTATAATTTGGCAAAAATGGCTGGTCCCAGATTAAGTGATCGCAACAAAAATTATATTTATTTTTCTTACTGATTAATGCTAAATTAATTGAATCACTGCAAACATATTAGTTTCAGGTATAGTAAATGATCCATTGATTATTCCTTGCTGACCGGACTTATCCTTTAAGATGTTTTTTCCTCATTGGCTTAACACAAATCATAATAATATGGACAGCATGGCACAAAAACTTAATAACTTAATTAATGTGAGTGCATATGAAAAGAAAAATAACTATGAGCATATAAATACATCTAAATATAAATACATAACTATCTAACAAAAATACAACTACAGAAGATCAGTCATATTGAATATGGCAAAAATAAAGCTTTGAGCCAAAAGGGCTGCAGAACCCACCAATGATGGAGAGTGATTTCAGCTGTTGCAGAGGGTTCAGCCAGGACCCGAGTCGACACTCAATACCTTCTCTAATGTACCGATAGCGGATAGCAAGAGACCTAAGGGAGGTCAGACTCCTCAGAGCATTTTCAGGAAGGATGGTCTCTGGGTAGTCCACAAGCTCCAGGCTGGTCAGCGTTGGCCCACAATAGGAAGACACTCCTACAGCATTAAAAGAAAATGTTACAGTCCTAAATAGCAGCTTTAAGACTTTCTAAGCCAAAACTACAATAATTAAAAGGAATGCCAGTGGTTGTTTATGTTCCGTTTAAGCTATAAAACATGTCTATAATACCACGAAAGTTGATCAATAAAGTAATAAAAAAAAGGGGGAAAAGTATTAAAACCATGCCAACAAACGTAGAAATTCAAGCTGTTACCGCTTTTGAAAGACTATCTTGTGAATATAAATAGAGCGCTCTAAAGGTGGGATTTTATTTTTACTAATCAAACAGCTAAATATTGCTTTGATATTTTGCCACTAGAATAAAAACTGCTGTATGTTTATCCAATTTTTTTTCTGGAGCATGTTTGGAGTGAGGTAAAATTGTAATCAAACATCACATTTATGAAATTGAAATTGGACAGAAAGCATGGCACATAATCAGAGGTGTCAAGTAACGAAGTACAAATACTTTATAACTGTATTTAAGTACACTTTTTAGCTATCTATACTTTACTCTATTACTTATTTTTCTTCTTACTTCTGACTTCTACTCATTACATTTTCACACAAGTATCTGTACTTTCTATTCCTTACATTTTTAAAACAAACGTTACTCGTAACTCTTGGCTTCGGTTTAATGTTTATAAATACTTATTTCACGTCATGTGCTCCATCCAATGCAGATCAATGGCACCCTCCACATCTAGTAAAAACTAGGGTAATTTGATGAGTCATAGAACGTAAACACTTATTGGAAATAATCAGAACTAAGCAGGTGTTCTTCAAACTGCAAACGGGAATTGTCTATGCCAAGCTACAATGGCGGATTCAGAAAAACATATTTAAATGTCTGAAAGGTCGGACATAGACGAGAGCGTATCGGGAGACGGAGACCAACAAGACCTCAGTCATCCTTGGCCCTATCTAAATGATTTTTCCGAAATAGTTGAAAAATTGAGCTTTCAATTCCTATAGTGGCATCTGGCTGTTTTTTTTTTTGTTTTTTTTTTTAAGGTTACTTTATACTTTTATACTTTAAGTCGTTTTTGGAGCACATACTTTTTCAGTTTTACTTGAGTAAAGAGGTCAAGTTGATACTTCAACTTTTAACAGAGTGTTTTTAAACTGCATTATCTATACTTTTACCTAAGTAACAAATGTGTGTACTTTTAACACATATGCACATAACATAGGCTGTCGGTTGTGGGAATAATAATAATTGAACTTTATTGATCTCACGTTGGAGAAATGTACCTCTGCATTTAGCCCATCACCTTGGGCAGTAGTGTGGGGTTAAGGGTCTTTGCTCAGGGACCCAGAGAGGCAGTCTGTGGGAGTGGGGCTCAAACTCAGAACCTCAGGATAACAGGCTCTACGTCCTAACCACCAGGCCCCAACTCCCCAAGACAGATGAGGAGTGGACTCACCTGGCAAGTCTGGATCTGATGGACTTAAGTAGTCGTCAGGGAGCGGCTCCGGTGGCTCCCCCTTCATCCCCCAAGACAGGTGGTTTAGCTTCTTTAGTTTCACCATCATTGAATGAAAGTCGGCTCGGGGCACAGGCCTCACCGTGTCCAGTCCGTAACCCTCACTCTGCTGGTGGAAAAGAAGGTACCGGAGGTTGACCAGCTGCGACACAGTTCTTATGAATTCAACGGTGCTGGGCAGCCGCACGTTACACACGCTCAGGTGTGTAAGTCGTTCTTGAAGGTGTTCAGTCAGGCAGCGACCCAGCAGCGGTTCATCCCAGGTCGCGTTTCGCACCCCGAGGTCCCGGAGATTAGGAAATCTGGCGAGGTTGTCCATGTACTTCTCTTTATACTGTCGCCCTCCATCCACAAACACTATTGCAGTTAGCGACGGAAGGAACTTAACGAGACGTCGCCATTCTTTTCGCCGTAGGTGTCGCACAGTGACCCGGGTGAGTTTGCGGTAATTTAATGTATGCCAGAAGCCGTAGGTGTAGCGACGTAGTTCGGACATCACCACCGTATAGTCTTTCCACAAGGATGGGTGGTCAACAAGTTTCTTCAAGTGCCTACAGCAGGAACGAACCGCGTGTTTTTCCTCTGTGCTAAGGTAGCTAAATACGTAAACCCAGAGTTCAGGCGGTAGCTGCGGCAGCCCTTCCATTATTTCATTCACTCAGCGTGTAGAACGAAAACTTACCTAGTTCCTAAAGGATTTAATAAAAGCTCTACACTATTTTGATATCCGTGTTTTTAAGTTATCAGCGATTTCTTTTTGAAACAGCAGGTTAGTGTTTACACCGGAAGATGTTCGAGTGTTACACGTAAAACTATCCGGGGCGATATATTAGTTCCGGGCTATCCGTTCCGGAAGCACGATCCGTTCTTCGCATGCTTTTTTCTATTTATTTATTTTTATTGAAAATATCAAAATTTACAGACAAACATGGCTGCATAGCATAGAGCTTGTTTCTTCAAGTTTGGATATGTAGAAAATATAGCTAGGGGGAGCATCTCTTCTTACAAATATGAAATATATCTATAACATAGAGGGTTATTAACATAAACATGCAAACACATAAAACCAAATAAATAAACAAATACAAAATTATAAGAATAATTATAAAATAAATCCAATGATATAAAATAAAATTCTAAGAAAGTATAACATGAGGGGAGAATTCAGTCTTTGTTTAGCTGTTTACTTCTGTTGGGAAGTGTTTTAGGGTATAATTTTTTTGTGCTTTAGGACTTTTCAGAATCTTTAATGATTTTAAATATAGCTTAAACTCATAAAAAAAAAAAAAGTTTGGGAGATGAGTTAGCAATTCTGCATTTATGAATGACAAATTTAGCTAGACATACAATTGTATGAGTGCAGAGCTCATCAGCCTTACTTTGCAATATTAGACCAAAAGTGATATTGTCCCTGGAGATAAAGGTTGGGGATGAAGATAGATGTTGTTTAATCCATCTATGCAAATCACACCAACATGTTTGCACCACTGAACATGAGAAGAACACATAGTCTGTAGTTTCGATATCATTTTCACAGAACCTACATGTGTTATCATCTATACCAAAGCGAAGTTTCAATAATTCTTTAGAGGGGTAAATGTTGTTCATTATTTTGAAGTGTGTTTCTTTCATCTTTGGGGGTATAGGTAGTGCTAGATACATTGTTCTTAGTTTAGTTATTGAGCTTTTATCAAATTTAGGATGTTATTTTTATTTTGTCTTTCAGGGTAAAGGTATTCATTAAAAAAGTTTCTAATAAAATGGTTAGTGCATTTTCTATCCATAATATTAATCCCTTGAATTGACAGAGCAGCTAATTGTGGGTGAATTGGATGATATTGCAAAGTATTTTTGGTTAAAAAGACAAATTCTTGGGTTAGTGCTCTATGTAATTTATTAAAGTTTAAAGGCTTGAAATTATGTTTAATGCAAAACTGTTCATAACTATAAAAAACTCAGTTGGTATCCATTAAATATGCTATGGACCATATATCTCTCCCATAAAAGTCTTCAAAGAACAGAGATTTGATGCAGTGCAGAATATATCTGTTGTTCCAGAGAACAGTTGTGTGGGGTGAGAAGTTATGCACATATAACATTTTCCAGTACAAAAGGATTTGTTTGTAAGACTCTGACAGTGATATTGGCAATCGGCCTACATTAAAGTCCGCTCTCAGAAGAAATTCCAATCCTCCAATTATCTTGAACAAGGTCCTTGGAATACAAAACCAAAAGGAATTGCTGTGTTTGATCCAAGATTTTAACCAATTTATTTTTAGGGTCCCATTTAGACAGTCAAAATCAATAACTTTGAGACCTCCATCCTTTGCGTCTTTAACCATACTGATTTTCTTCATATAATGTTGCCTAGTTCTGCAAATGAAATTTAGCTTGATTGGGTTAATAGATTTAATTAATCTGTTTGGAATGGCATTGGAATAGGCTGGGTAGATACATCTAGATAAGCGTTCCTTCTTAGTTACAGTAGGTAGATCTGTCCTAGTATTGATTAATCCCTCTGTAGCCATAAGTTTAGTCTTGACTTGGATTCTTTTATTTTATTTTCTACATTCAGAAATTGGATTCGTTTTTGGTCTCTGGATAAGTGGATCTCCAGGTATTTAATTTCCGAATTAATAGGGATATTACAGATGTCTTTCAGTGGCGTCTCATGTACAACCAGCAATTCACACTTTTTAAGGTTTAATGTTAGGCCTGAGGCTTTGGAGAATTTTTCGATTTAACAATAGTTTTTGAAAGATGACACAAGAATATTGTGTCATCTGCTAGTTGGCTGATTGTTATTTCTGTGCCAAGTACATTAAGTTTTTTAATATCATTACAGTTCTTAATATAGATAGCTAACATTTCTGTGGCTAAGATGAACAGGTATGGTGAGATGGGGCAGCCCTGAGGAAACCCCACATTAACCTTGAAGCTTGGGGTGGTGCCAATGGGCAGTAGGACACAACTGCTAATATCTCGATACAGTCCACTGATAAATTCTCTAAACTTGACTCCAAATCCAAAGAGACGAAAGAATAAACGGATGCTCCATGGAGTCAAATGCTTTGTAGAAGTCTAAAAATAGAAGGAAACCATCATCTTCTATTTGGTTTCTATATTCAATGATGTCCATCACTAATCTAATATTATTATGGATTGATCTCCGCTTTAGGAATCCTGACTGTGTATCGGCAATTAGATCTGAAATCACTGTTTGGAGACAAGACTTGAAGATGTAATTTAGAAGTTTGTGGTCTGAATTTCTTAGTGTAATGGGTCTTCTGTTATCTATGATTCTAAGATCTTTGCCAGGTTTTGGAATTGAGACGATAACTCCATGTCTCATTGTTGGAGGAAGCACACAGGTTTCAACTATTTCAGTAAAAACTTGTA
>NW_015150856.1:611932-613865 GCF_000732505.1 Cyprinodon variegatus
AATCACAGTCCATGTGGGATAACTTGGAGCTATACAGCTGGCTTTAGAATTTAAAGATTTCTGTAGAGATAAATTTTCCATCAGAGACTTCATTATCATCAATCATCAATGATCTGATGCTATTTTGTTCCCGTCTCCGTTTCTCAAGACGACAGAAATGCGCAGAATTTTTTTCTCCCTCCTCTATCCTCTTAGCTCTGGATCTGATGAAGGCCCCTTGGGCCTTACTGTTGTAAACTTCATCTAGTTTAGGTTGGAGGTTTAGAATCGTCTTCAGTTGGGTTTGGCCTGTTGCAGTAAATATTTAACTGATTAATAATGTCTACTTCTTGTTGTTCTCTATCTTTTTTTAAATAATTTTGTGGAATGAAATGGTAAATAGGTGTATTTTATATTTTAAAAATTCCCACTTTTTGGTATGAATTTGTTAGTTATTCCATAAAAGTAAAAAAAACAACAATCCACTGGACTTGGTTTCCGAGGTTTGAAGACGTTTCGCTTCCCATCCAGGAAGCTTTCTCAATTCAAAATGTCTGGATTCGCATTGAGTTTGAGGCTTTATATAGGCACGGGTCGCACGGCCTTGTATTGCTTGGAAACATGCAAATTAAAACTGACGAGCAGGTTGTTTAAACCTGTCTATGATTCTGAAAGGTTGGTCGTTAAAGGTGGGGATTGTAATTAAAGGAGGGATTGTCTCCTGTATACCTGAAACTTGTCTATGATTGTGAAGGATCGGTCGTTAAGGACGTATTATTCACCAGCTGAAGAGAGGAGGTACTTTGTTCCTCTGTGATGGGGTGGGGGTTTTGGTGATATCTGGAAGGGATCATGTCTATGATTGAATTGTATGTTTTTGGAAGCTGGAATCTGAGTCCACCCCCTCTGTTTAAGGTTGGTTCTTCTCTCTTAACATAGATGGCTTCCTTCACGCCCATCTCAAACCACCTATTTTCTTTATCCAAAATGTGAACATTCTGGTCCTCAAAAGAAGGTCCTTTGTCCACAAGGTGTAGATGTACATCTACACCTTGTGGACAAGGTGCACAAGGTGTAGACCCCTTGCATTAACAGATATTAAAAGAATATTGCTCTTTAAACTGAAGATAGGGCAAAAACAAATTAACAATCAACAACACTGGATCCCTGAGCTTAGAACAGTAATGGTTCCCTTTTAGGAAAATATAATAGTATCAAACCTTAAAAATACTTTTTCACTCAAACTCACTCATTTTTTGGATTCAAACCCCCTGGACAGTTGTGTCTATGGGGAGAGTCTTTGTCCATTAATGAAGGCATGGGGGCCCCGGAACACTGTCTTTAGTCCTGCTTTCCCTGCTTGTTTCACTTTGGGCCACACAGCCCTCTGTGCCTCCCTGTCTTCCTTGGTTAAATCTTCTGCCAAGGTGACGTTCAGCTCTTGCAGACAGGGTGAAGTTTGGTGATCCTCCAGAGCTCGTCCCTGAAGTGGCGTCCTGTGAACTGCAGGATTACTTGACGAGGGCGGTTGGTGTTGTTTAGTCCCAGTCGGTACACAGAATCCAGGATGAAATCCATCTTCTCCCTCCAGTGCAGCGCAATCTTTTCGATGATATCAGAGATGACTTGTCTCCTTTTTTCATCTTTTTCTTCCTGTAAGCCAATAACTCACAGGTTGCATTTTCTTTTATAGCGCTCCCTCTCTGCAGCTCTTTTTTCCAATTTCTTCTTCCAATTTCTGCGTTCTCTTCTCTGAGTTGTTTCACCTCGATGCCCAGTTTTTGACACTGTTCTTTATATTGTTTGATTAGCCATCTTGGCCACCCCTCCTGGTCCGGGCTGTCACTACCTGATCCATCCCGGAAGCATGATCCGTTCTGCGCATGCGCTATCAGCTCATTTGTGCATCCAGATATACATACTGGTCGTCCTCGATTTATTTCGTTAAAGATAC
>NW_015150856.1:614217-619074 GCF_000732505.1 Cyprinodon variegatus
AAATGACGTTTCCCCTCCCCAAAAATAGTAAACGTATTAGAATATGTGTTAAAGGTTAACAATGTACTTCCTGAAAAAATAAATGCCTTCAAATCCTTTGCTTTATCACTCTGTGCCTGATCTGCACCAGAAATGGTATCCTACGCTACTTCCGGTGGCTAACTTTTTCTGCTTTGGATTTAAACATAAATCTAGTCTTTTTGAGTTTTATGTTTTCGTTTTGTTTTAACCTTATGTCATATAGTGCATAATCTAAAGAAATAAACAACTAAAATGCAGATAAACATGGTTTAATCATATTTTGCCAGACTGCTCTGAGCATGTCTGATGATGTCAGAGAAGCAGTTTAACGAAAAATATGTAAAAAGCATAAAAATTGTCTCACAAAATTCATAAAATATTTCTTAAAGATGTGTATTAGCATTCTTTAGTGAGTTAAGGATATAAATAAGTAGTTTTAGTACCATAATTACAATATTTATGGACACCCAGATGTACATCTGTTCGCGCATGCGCAGAACGGATCGGGTGGTACGGGCCCCGCCTTTCAATTCTTCTTCTTGATTTCCGGTCTTGTGCCAAATTCTGTTCCCCTGTGAAAATCTGTTCCCCCTGAGTCGGGAGCTCGCATTGCAGCCAGAGAGGCGGATCTGCCGGACCCGACCATTTTCACGATTTCTCAGTTAAAACAACTCTCATAATCATGTCAAGGTTGCAACATCGACAGTAATCGGCAGTCATTGTTTACAAATTGCAATATAAATGAATGAATAAATGAGGTCTTCTTACGCTGTTTTGTGTTATTTTAAACGGCAAGAGAATTGGTCTTTTTCCAACTTTTGACACGAATAAAAGTCAGTCACCAAAGACAGTTTTCCAACTCGTAGTGTGTATTTATAATTTTTCATTGCTGAATTAAGAGGATGGAAACTGGCTGATAGCAGGGCACAAAAATCAATCAATCAATTTCTTTATTGTCAACTACAGTTTGCTTTTTAATTGAGATTTCACTTTCAGTACAAACCGTTCATCACATACATTAGGGTGGGGTGGGTGCAAAGGGCCCCACTGCGAGGTGGTTCCCTATAGCCCTGCCTTTGTCACTGTGGAAAGACAGGAGCCACATTTTTTCTTATTAATAGAGGAGAATAAGAATATTTTTATTTAACCTTTATTCTACCAGGAAATCCCTTGAGATAAAATCTCTTTTTCGAGGGAGACCTGGCCAATAATCCTAGATATCTTTTAAATACAGTTGCCAAACTCACCCAGAGCCATAGCTCTGTTGAACAGTCCATCCTGCCTACTCTTAGCAGTAATGATTTTATAGGATTCTTTATAAATAAGATTGATCGTATTAAAAATAAGATCATTAACACTTCTCTAACTATGATTGGTTTATCTCTGGAAGGTGAGGCAGTATCTGAGGTAGCCATATAATCTGAACTGGGTTTAGACTGCTTTGATCCAGTTGAACTTTCAGAGTTAGTAACACTATTGTCTTCATCTAAGCCTTCAACTTGAATGTTAAATCCAGTTCCAACCAAGTTATTTAAGGAGGTATTCCCTTTGATCTCTTCCTCCATTTTAGATGTGATTAATCTATCTCTGTTACAGGGATATGTACCAAAGGCTTTTAAGGTTACTTTAATCAAACAGTTACTTAAGAAGCTTTCTCTTGACCCAGATGACTTGGGTAAATTATAGACCTATAGCCAATCTTTCTTTGTTATCTTAAATTCTTGAGAAAGTAGTTGCCAAACAAGTGAGCGCCCACTTACACCATGATGAACCTTTTGAAGAGTTTCAGTCTGGCTTTAGAGCTCATCATAGCACTGAAACAGCTCTGGTGAAAGTCACTAATGATATTCCCATGGCCTCAGATAATGGACTTGTATCTGTACTTGTCCTGTTAGATCTCAGTACTGCATTTGATATAGTTGACCATAATATTCTTTTAGAAAGCCTTGAACATTTTGTTGGAATAAAAGTAACAGTGCTAGACTGGTTTAAATCATATCTATGTGACCGATTTCAGTTTGTTCATGTTACTGACAACTCGTCCTCATGCTCAAGGGTTACCAGCGGAGTACCACAGGGATCCGTGCTAGGACCAATTCTCTTTCCTTTAAATATATACATGTTTCCAATCGGTAGAGTTATTAGACAGCATGGGATTCATTTTCACTGTTATGCTGATGATACCCAGCTATATCTGTCTATACAACTAGATGAAGCTAACCCATTACATATATTACAGGCATGTCTTGAAAACATAAAAACCTGGATGACTCTTAACTTTCTGCTCCTAAATGCAGACAAAACAGAAGTTATAGTCTTTGGACCAGAGTCTTTGAAAAAAGAAGCTGATTAGTCAGTCACTTCATTTGGATGGGATATAATTGATCTCAGATAATAAAGTAAAAAAATTGATCAGGACCAGTCATTTAAATCCCATATCAAAGAGGTTTCTAGAATTTCCTTCTTTCATCTGAGGAATACATTAGAAATATTCTGTCCAGGGGTGATGCTGAGAAACTAGTCCATGCATTTGTTACTTCAAGGCTGGACTATTGTAATTCTTTGCTATCAGGAAGTCCACAACCTATTTAAAAGCCTTCAGCTGATCCAAAATGCTGCAGCGGGGCTCGCTGGAATCACCACATCCATCGCCTCCGGTCTGAATGCACCATTAGAATAAGAGATTACACCTACAAAAGAAATGAATGGTTGCAGCTAAACTTGTTTTTCTTATTTGCAGTTTTTTGCCAGTACAGATGATAAATAAGGTGTAGCAACACAATAACTGAGCAAAAAAAACAACTACAATTTCATCCTATTTCTCAATTGATTTTAATGATAAAGTTGAATGTATCTTTACAGAAGCAAACAGTTATAAACCATTTATAACGTTAAATGAAGTTCTTTGGGGAAAAAACAAAAACATCCCTCTTGTTACAAAAAAAGGAAAAAAGGAAATATTTTGCCCCGACTATGTGCAGAAGAAAAAAAGAAGCCATCACACTATTTCCCCATATTTAAACAAAGAAATTCTATTTTCTTTCGTTTCCTCACTTCATATAAAGTGTCATTTGTCAGTTTCCTGGTGAAAACGTCAAGATCATCCACCCAATGACAAAGTAGAAGAGAAACACTGGATATATCACGAGTGCCTTGCGGTTAGACAGTTGACTGTCTGCAAGGAAGGCTGTGGAAGCAAACGTGGACCATCCAAAAGATGCTGTCACTACTGCCAGTCGCACGGAAAAGCTCACGATCCCTGTACCTCCGAGCAGGATGATCCGACACACAACCAGGGCCAATGTCAGGGGCATGATGCAGTATCCCAACACACAGAGGCTCTGGAAGAAAGAGATGGTGCCACCCAGGAGCTTGGAGTTAAGAGTGATGACGATGGAGCCAAACCAAATGATAACAAAGACCTGAAACAAGATATATTTGAAAAAGACAGTTATATTATTGTCAAACTTACGAATGAGACAAACTGCACTTGTAGCTTCAATCCAGCAAGTGGCAGTACTGAGAACATACAAGTGGTTCTACCTTTATCTTTTAAAAAAAAATCTGCATTTCAACAGATTTCCTTTTTAACTGTGTGATACATTTAAAATAAAAAACAAAAATAATTCACAGTTATTTTCTTTTATTACAATAAACAGGGAAATCTCAGATATCTACAACACCATGAGGAAACATTTTCAGTCAAACTGTTATTTATGTAGTCTATGTTCACACGAGCATAGATTATTATTAAGTAAAGCTCAAAGACTGAAAGTCAACAGACAGCATACAACTTGTGATCTCACGTAGACCTGTCAGTATAAAATCATTTAAAAAAGTGTATTTACACATGTATATAAATGATTACTCTACTAAATTAGGTTTACATGATAAGATAGTCTAAGGAGAATGTATATTTTTGGCCTCAACAAGGAAAAGTGCAGGCCCTTCGACAGATCATTATAAAAAGATCTTTAAATCACTTTTTAACATTTGTTAACTCACCCTTATTGGTTACTGCTTCCACTGACTGAATAAAACACTGCAGCTTTACAGCTTTGGTGGTTTGTGTACATTTCATTTGTGCCAACAATAGGCGTGGCTATGTAGATTTCTATATGACAGTGTTAATCTATACTGGGTTTCTAAAGGGCGCATAACCCTGGGAAAGTAATGTGTATGGAAATGTTACCTGGTCTTTCAAAAGACCCAGGCTTTCAAATGAAAATGGTAAAGGGGCTGATATCCTGTACATTCTGAGCTTTTTAGTGGTGGGGTTGTGTAGAGCTTTGTTTCTTTACTGTAGTACTTTACTCCACCAGCGTTGGAGTAAGCAATGAAGGTGAATGTACAAATGTTGTTTCTCATACCTTACGCCTGCCACAAAATAAGTTTTAAGATATTTTTTAATGAGAAAGTACACCTCAAAATTGCATCTGTCATCAGTCTGTCAAGAAATAGCCTAATTTTAAATTGTGTTGAAGCATTTAGAGCCCCAGGTTGATGCCAGTGAGGACTGCCAACTTATCTAGGATATGGAGTGTGATCTCTGCCAAACCATATCCTTAACATCAGCCAGTCAGTCGGTTATTAGGTCCAGGTCACACCAGTTAATTAAAAAGTCCTTCAAATATGTAGTGAACGAAAATGAATATAAACTGTTAAATGGTAGCCTATATGGTAAAAACTGCAGCTGTCAAAATATCAAATGTAAATTTTCACCAGAAGGTTTATTTCTAAACTGTTTTGCCACAGTTTAAAGCCAAATATTCAGAGTAATGATCTGACTGAGCACTTTAACTTGTAGAAACAAGAACTATACATTCTCCTTAGACT
>NW_015150856.1:619175-650625 GCF_000732505.1 Cyprinodon variegatus
TGCCTGTTTACCTCTGCGAACTGCGGTCCCCCCTGGTCGTCGCTGTCTGCTGCGCCGCCTTGGAGCAGCAGAGCCAGCGTTACGCAGAGCAGCAGAGGACCCCACAGGTCCCAGTCTCGCAAAAGAGCTGAACTCCGCTTAGGATACATCACATGAATGAACTTTTTCCCCACTGCGCGGAGATCACGTAGAACAGTTTCCTTCACCGGCTCGTCTAGAGTAGAAAACTCATCGTCTCTGGTGGAAGGGCCGGTGGGGACAGTGATGTCCCCTTCCACAGGTATCTCTTCCGATATAGAAACGTTTGATAATCCAGCGAACGGCCTACTTGTCTCCTCATCTGACGCCATCTACTTTGCAGTTGAGCTTACCACCAGCACCACTAAATGTTATTTACGTTCATTAAACATACACCAACCACAGCTGTGAATAAACGAGCAGCCGCTCAAACAATAATAATAATTTCAGGCGGTGATCCGACACGGATTTTGCACCACGTCAGCCGAGGATTGTTTACTTCCACACTACAGTCAGATGAAAGACCATTTACTTCCGCACTACGTAGGTGATGATGCGTTCGAGTGTCCCGGCTGCTGTTAGTACGGTGGCCCTGAGGTGCAAACTACTACAACATCAAAGAAGCAAAATTACAAATGCGCTACAACATTAACGAAAGCGCTACAACATTAAAGAAAGCACTAAAACATTAAAAAGAAAGCACTAAAACATTAAATAAATCATTTTAACATTAACGAAAGCACTACAGCGTTAAATAAATCACTAAAACATCAACGAAAGCACTATAACATTAAGGAAAGCAGTACAACCGTAACGCTACAACATTAAAGAAAGCACTACAACATTAACTAAGCACTACAACATAAACAGCCCTTTACTCAGAGGAGCTCCAGTTCTTTAAATACAGGTTCATAATATGATTTTATTTTGTATTTATTTTGATTCCTTACTAACTTTCAGGTAACATATTAGTGTTGTTGCTTTTTTAGATGGAAAGAATAAATGAATAAGAATTAAACGCTCCAATTAAAAGATTGAGTAAAACAGTTTTTATTTTATTATCAGTTATTGTACGTTTTTTCCTCTCTACTGTTTCTACAAGCATGCTTGGTATGAGGGATTGCCTTCGAGTGAGTCGGTGCAATCAACTTGTTTTCCTTAGATATAAATCTTTGAATGAATTTGACTGTATGATCTGGTTGAATTGTCTTTGTTAAGTGTCTTGAGATGGCATGTGTTTTGAATTGGATCGATATAAATTAACTGAATTGAACTAAATTGAGCAGGAGGTCAGACAAAAGGAACCCAGATCCAGATTGCTAACCACAGTGCTGAGGACTCCATCGTTGTGGATGGAGGACTGGCAGTGAGTTCAAGAAAGCTCATGGTGGACCCTGTTTCTTCTGAAGGTGGCAACAATGAGAGCACCCTTAAAACACCAGCAGACCCTAGGATACCACCAAACTCCAACATCCAAGATCCACTGCAGAGGGCAGAGTTGAGAGAACCGGGGCAGAGGCAGCCAGTCAAATGGCAAGAAGCAAATGAAATAGCAGACTAGCAGCAGCTGGATAAGGACCGCAGTATCCTGCTACATCACTCTTTGCATGGTCAGGTGGAAACCAAGCTAAACAACATTGGTGTAATACTCTATGATGAGTGCAGGGGCAGTGGCGGGAAGCAGAGCATTGGGCTAAAGCAAAAGGGGAGAAGAGAGGGAGATTAGCTACTGGTGAAAAGGTGATGTCAGTACAGAAGCAGGGTAGAAAGTCTAATGCAGAGGAGAGGGAGGGCCTGCTGTCTTAGTGGGAGGTGGTGAGAAATAGCCTTAGAAGCCTGTCACAGTCTTCAATACAAAGGAAGCAGACCACTCTACCATCAGCCAGTTTAGGAGCATTGCGGTCCTGAATGTTGAAGGAAAATCTTCTCCATCCTGTCCAACAGGCTGACCAGCTACCTCATGAACAACAGGTTTATTGACACCAGCTGCCAGAAGGCTGGGGTGCCTCTAAGGAACACTCAGTAGTCATATGGGAGCAGATCCAGAGAGTGAAGAGACCTGCATGCCGTGTGGTTGGACCTTGCCATTGCATAAAGAACTTTCCCACACTAGTTCATCGACTATGCTCTGGACCTCTTTTACATCCCTGTCTGCATTCGCACCCTGGTGGCCAGGTACTTTGCAAACATCCAGATGTGCTGCACCAACCAGGACTTCACAACAGGCTGGCAACAGCAAGAGGTTGGTATTGCCATGGGATGCTTCATCTCCCCCATCCTGTTCATCGCAGCCTTTGAGATCATCCTCATAGAGGCAAGGAGGAAAATGGCCCCACACCTGTTGGAGTCCTATGTATGCCCCTAAAGGACTATATAAACACTTCCCTCTGGTCTCAACATCGACCGTGTCATAGAAGTGTCCAAAAGCTCAGAGGCCTGGGAAATCCCCACAGTATTACTATTAGTCATTTATGATGTTGGGTTAATTCAAAGTCATTAAATTTTTAGTATTTTTTATTTTTTTTTCTGGCAATGAGTCTGGCTTCCTGTTTCCTGTGTAACTTCATATCAGTTGGTGGCAGTAATGCACCACAATTGGTTTGCCAGCCTCCATAAAATACAACAAGAAGATCCACATTCCTTACCAGTTGGTGGCGGTAATGCACCTTTTACATTGTTTGCCAAACGCCATGAAACTCTACAAGAAGAAGAAGTAGGAACATAGGAATTTATTAAAAAGGGAAAGACTCCAGATTGGGTTATAGTTAAAAATAATTTTGGAAGATTTAAAGATGGCAGAACAGGACCAGCTGTGAAAACCCCACACCATAAAGTCTTAATTAAATCATCTAGCAGTTTTTACAGTTGAATTAATTAGCATTATGTTAGCTTAAGAATGGCTGCTTGATGATAATGTTAGGGAAGAAAATAGTTATATAATTGCATCAGATAGTCAAGCTGCATTATTAAGTATCAAATCTGGCAAGTCTTGTAGATTAGATTTATTATTAGATATATATCACCTATTAGTTCAGCTTCATAAATAGAAATGTTTTGTTCGATTTGTCTGGATTCCTGCTCATGTAGGGATTGAAGGAAATTAAGAAGTAGATATATTAGCTAAACAGGCCTTAAAATCAGATATTTTTAACTTAAGGATTCCTTTACACTGGTAGAGATCTATATAAAATTTAAAAGACTGTGTGGGGTTTGTTGTATGAATGGAGGGTGGAAAGAAGAGGAAGTCATATCTCGACTTAGAATTGGTCACACTGGACTTAATAGTTCTCTTTTCAGAATAGGGAAACATGAAACAGTGACTTGTAATCACTGTAATGAGATGGACACAGTGGAACATTTATTATTAGAATGTAATAACTAGTCACAGGAGGTTAATACTAAATAGAGAGAAATTAGGATTTTCTATGATTAATCTTTTAGGAAGAAAATCAAATTCAATCATGTGCATATACACACATACTAATGATTCTGTTCTGACTCTTGAAGAAGGTGGTCGCATTTTCCTGCTGCTCCTGCACCTCCTTGCCTGTCCCTGCTTTGCTGTGTCTTGAGCTCTCTTCATATCGCCCGAAGTCAAAAAATGGATCAATGCAATTGATCAAATTTACTCAACTGAAAGACAGGGAAAAGGGGACCTGTCCTGTCCTGCCTCCTGGAGGACCTGGAGGATGGTGTGTTTCACAACGCTGTCAATGGAGGATATTGTAGATGTGTGGATTTTTGGTTTTATGATACTCGTATTTGTTCTGTTTAAATTTGGAAGATACCTGGTGTATCTATAATTACAGAGGATGTCTGTGGCATTCAGGACAGAGCGCAGCCTTGCCGAACACCTCTACACACCCAGAAAGGAGCACACAGGTCAACGTTAATCTTCAGAACGCTCTCTATGGCGCTGTACATCCCCTTGATCTTGCCAATCAGACTGAACCCGAACCTCTCCATCATTCTCCAGAGGAAGCTGTGATCGACGCAGTCAACGCCTTTTCTTGATCTAATGCGAGCAAGCCTGTTCCAAAACCCAATGAACCGGAGACCTCCAAAACATCTCAAATTAGGTAGATATTATCTACCATTGACCTGCCGGGGATGCAGTAGGTGTGGTCCCGGTGGATGACCTGCTCCATAGCCTCCATTAGCCAAGTTGCTAAGGCTTTGGAGAGAATCGTGTAGTCGGTGCAGAGGAGAGACACAGGGTGCCAGTTCTTGATGTACTGCAGGTTTACCTTCTTCGGGAGAAGGGTGACATCTGCCCTGCGGCACGACAGCAAGAGTGAACCAGTGGCCAGACTCTTGTTGTTTACATCCAGCAGGTCTTGAGCTAGGAAAAGTCCCAATAAGCTTTGTAGAATTTGACGGTGAGCCTGTCGATTCCAGGGGTCTTCTGGCCCTGCATGCTCAAGACGGCTGTGTGGAGCTCTTTTAGTTCTAGCGGGTGCGCCAGCTGTAGGTTGGTCTCACCCGACACATGAGGCAGCCCACTGCAGAACTCCCCTAGCATATCCTCGTTGTCCTTGACCTCACTCTCAAACAGAGAGGAGTAAAACTCCACAGCCCTCCTCCTGATCTGGCTTCGTTCACTTAGCTGCTGCCCCGGTCAGATAGTAGAGAGTGAATCACCTTCCTCTGCCCACGTTTCTTCTCCAAGCCAAAAAATATTTTTTATAGGAGTTTTCCAAAACAGAAGGAATAAGCCAAAGGCCAGACTTTTAAATGTTTTAAACAGTGAGGAAAGATGGTCATTTACCTGTCCCATAGAGACGGACTGCAGAAGCAACCTCACCTTGATGCCGTGGCTCTGTGGAAGTGCAACGTTAAAGCCAGAATAAGGCTGTAGTTCCACTTCCACAGAGCCATACAGAACATCGAGGATTTTATTCAGTTGTGGGGTTTTAACAACATTTTATGTACTGTATCAGATGAAGGACAAATACATTTTAACAAGCTCCTCATTTAATGATTTTAACTGACACTTGTTTTTACCTTAATAGTGATTTTTAACTGACACTTTTATGTCAATTGTTTAAATGTTTGCATTGTGTGTTGTTAAAAAAAAAAAAAAAAGTCTTTGTCTTCCTCTTCTTTTTTATGGTGGTTGGCAAGCAACTTACTGATGTGCATTACTGCCATCTCCTGGAATGGGGTGTGGATTGGGACGCTATAGATAAATTCTCCCACAAAAAAAAAAAAAAAAAAAGAAAATTAAACCTTAGTTTCAAATCTCTGACCATATTTAATACTTAATAATTTCCCTCCACTGAATGCAGATAATAGAATAAAAAAAACACTCATCAATCAACAGTTTTTAGTGGTATTATAGAATCAGAGTGACATTTGTTAAGTCATTTTGTGAGTAGATGCAAATATAACAGATACATATATACAGATATTCAGATACATATTAAAAACGTAACTGTAAAATAAACATTGTTATGGAAAAATATTAAAGTATCATCAGAATAAAACCGCAAGCTATTAAATATTTAGCATTTTAAAGAAAAAATAGTGAAACAAGTGCATTGTGGAGGGACTCCTTTACAGCTCTGGTAAATGATGCAATGTTCCCGTATCATGTATAATATTCCCGCATTTCCAAAAGGTATCTGTGGCAATCATCATCTGGGCCTATTATGGACTTATGCAGCACCAGTTGAGTCCAGATACAATAGGGCCATCATGCCCATCATCCTCTCTTCTGTCTTCACATAGCTCCTAATGTCACATTTACAATTGCGTGGTGATAAAAGTTTTTTTTTTTAATGTATTCTACTTCAACTTTTTTAAGAATTTTACATCTTCTGGGGTTAGACTATGAATCTATTTATCAGTCTCTAATTTTACCCAGATAAATCTCTTATTAGATTACAGAACATGTCTCTGCTTAAATATGAACACTTTTTCTGCTCTGCTGTTTGTAGAATCACCTTGGTGCTTGAAGAATTGTCTTATGGGTTCTGATTAATTTGCAGATATTTGCAAACTTTTGTGGTATGCAGAATGTGATTTGGGTGATTTTATACCGGTCCTTGCAGACTTTCTAAAAAATGTCCCCTTTATTTCAACCAATTATTAAGGTGGTTGACCGTTGTTGTCCATCATTTCTTCCTATCCAACTGTCATCTTGGCTTTTAACATGGAGGAAAAGGAAGACATGTTGTTTTACCATTAGACTAAAGGCTTTTTCAAGGATCAGGCAGTGACTGCATGTATACTTCAGAATGATGTCATCAGTGTATGGTAGCATGTTTTAATAGTATTTAAACAACACCATGTTCAGAGAAACAACATGCTAAACAATAAGTGAAATCTTAATATATATACACAAATCAGTTCACTGGCTGAAGACCAACTCTGCCATATTTAAAAATATAATTAGCTAATAAATTTAGGTAGAAATTAAATTATACAGAGAGACATAAATGTATGAATCTCTTTTAATTAGCTTCTTTATTTATTCGCCTTTGTAATAATTACCTTATTTATTTACTGTCCCTTATAATCTTCAACTTTATTTATTTATTACTTATTTTTTAAAGTATTTATTTATGTGCATGATATAATATTTTTGTCTGTTTTTATTCTTCCTTTGTATTTTTTACCCTATATATTTCTTCGATGCCATTTCTGTATGCATTTCTGCCTCATTAAGTAAATAAGAAGGGGTGTGTCTTAGAGAGAGTTGGTCCTGGAATTAATGGTATGAGTTCGTTGGAATTAATTGTATGCTTATTTATTTATTAAGCATTTATTTATTACTGTTTTTTTTTTAAAATATGGCAGAGTTGGTCCTCCATATAGCTGAGACAAAATGACCCACAAAAATACAACAACACGTTATACATAAAGCCATCTAAATCAGCATCAAAAGTAAAACAAACAATTAAAAGCAGCAACGTGTTTTTAATTTTAATAATTTGATATTAATCCTTAGCTGAATGATAGATATGTTGTAAGAATCTGCACAAATATAGAAGCACTAAGCCACTTTCCCCGTGCTTTTGCCCTTAATTGAGTAGGCATTCTCAAAATTTGTTAAATGGCCCGTTTCACCAAAGGTTAAACCTTTGCATAAAATATTTAAATTTGATTTAACATGCTCTTTTTTTCCCTGTCCCTTTTCTTTTAAACTATGCAGAGACATCAAAAATTGGTTGTCCCTTAAATTGAGGACATCCAAGAAATACCAATCACCCACGTGTTGTATTATGTTGATGACCTTGATAGTAAGATTTCAGATATGGTTAATATTGTTTTTTTGCTTGTCAAATATCATATACATTGCTGTAAATAGAGAGGTTCTACTCCTTGTTTTGAATGTTTTCTTAATCAATTTAAATTGTATTACTCCTCATTGAAAAACTCGAAATCTGTTTCTGCCAAAAAAGTAACTGCCAGTATTTCTACTTTTCTTTTGTTTTAAATCTTGCTCTATTTTTATTCATTGGCCTTATTGTTTATGCATCTGTCGTTGTTTTTTAGCCCCATGTTTCTGTCTATTTTTTTTTTCTACCGACGTTTAAATGTCTGCACCTCAGCGAGACTTTGTACACTATTGGTTTGTTATATATATATATATATATATATATATATATATATATATATATATATATATATATATATATATATATATATATATATATATATAAAATGAAAAAAAAAATTCCTCGTGCTTTTATTCTGAAAGTTTAGCAAATTCACTTCCTGGAATGTGAATATTTTGGTGGGCGCTACGGATGCGCGCAGGAGACAATTTTTCTAGTGCGCTGTTCCGCTTCCCCTCTGCTGGGTTCCTCCCCGGACTGAACGAAAAAGAAAAAAAAAAAACTCAGCTGGGAGAACCCGGCGAGACAGACCAATGTTTGTCTCCCTGTTAGAAAGGCTTTTAATTTCTTTTTTTGGACTAAGCTTTACTTTAGTTGGACTATTGCAGTTTCACAGTTGAGCTTTATTGGAAGTAAATCTGAGGTTGTGCTGGACAGATACTCTGCTTTTCAACCTTAATGAAGTTAATGCCTACTTTTAAGGCCGACTACAGGTAAGTTAGGGACCCTTTTATTTTTACTCTTTTCTCATTTTTGTTCCAGTGATTTAATGTCTGCTGAATAATTGTTTTCCATCATATAAACTTACTATTATTCTTAATTTGGAGGATAGAAAACAAAGAGTGCCTCTGTGAGTGCAACATCACTAACTTTACATGTCCAGCATCCTTTTAACTCATCATTTTAACTTATAATTTTAGATTATTATAAAATCTATTATTTTTTACACAAACTGTAATATTAAACAGCTGCTTTAAGATGAATTCACATTATGTGACTCAGTTTTTTATTTACTTTACCCATAGTAATCTAACTGTTACAGAGGTGAACAGAACACCTCTGTAACAACTCTGTAACAGTGATACACTTAAACTCTGAATGAAACCTAGAGCATATAAAGTCAACTATTGGTTTGCTGCATAGATGTTGAGAATTAGAGCTATAAGTTTATGATCTTACAGTAAAATGACAATATAAAGAGACCATCTGCTATGGTGTAATTTCACTGGCTGTCCTGAGGGCAGCCATCTTTCATTGCAAAAATCTGCCATTTCTCCTTTTTAGACCTCTGGTGCTGAACTATTGAAACTCTTACACACATTAACACTGTGTCTTTATTTCTACCTGCTCCACACTCCCAGGATGCCAGATTTATGGTCCAAATATTGACAGATGGGTGAGGCAGCTGTCTAAATACCAGGTGAAAGTATGCAGCTGTACTCTGAGTTTATGCTTCATTTTCCACTAGTGGGATGTGGTGAAAGGCCTTACTAAGTTACATTTACTATAAACACTGTATGTCTTACAGTCTGGCCATGTGCATGACGTTTTTTTTTTTTTTCTGTGCTGGTTAAAGAGAGAGAGGACGTGGACATGGTGTCAGTTCCATGACTCCTTCAAGGAAGTCCTCCTCTGAATATCCTTTTATAGAAGTTGAACACAAAAGGCTTGTTGTCCACTTCCTGTAAACAGCTTGGCGGCTGTGTCTGCTGCCTTCTGGTTGGTCGGGCTGGATCCTATGACTCTTTTGGGCTTGGGGGAGTTCCAGGATGAGGAAGTGGGTTTCCCTTGATGGCTGCCAGCCACGGGGAATAGAAAGTACTCTTGATGCAGAGAGAGGGTGGAAAAAATGGGGAAGAGAAATTATGAAGGGTTAGAGGGATGGAACTGTGTATGAGACACATTTCTGAAAAGAGTTTCTGTAACCTTAGAACAGATGGAAAAATTATTGAGGCAAACCAGGAATTTAGAGCATTTGTGATGAATAAAACTGAAGGAATTAAAAAGCCAACATTTAAAAATAATATAAGTGGAGCTGAAATTTTAAATCAAGTATGATCAGATGTATAAATGCGATCATATTCAATTTATTTGAACATCAACTTCATTATTTCACCAAGTTATCCATCAAAATATAGTTTCCAGGCAAGTCGGTGTAGCAAAAAGTATAATTTCTCCAACCAATAAGAAAATATGTAAAAATGTAAATAAATTTATGAATGTAATTCATTCATAGCTCCTCATGGTATCTTCTTGTTGAATAAATGTGCATTTATTCAACAAGAAGATAAAGATTTAGATGTTAATTATATTCAAAATTCACCAAACATTCTCTACTATGATGAAAATAAAAACCCTTTATGTTCACAGTTTTTTGGTCCATGCCTGATGACTCAAGATCAGCGAGTCTCTCACTTTATCTAAGTTCTTTTTTTTTAAAGGTCATGCTTAAAAGCTGTTGTGTTGAGGGATGAATATGCACGGGCATGCAAATTTATATGATCGATTACTGCAAGACAGCAACAGACTGGAATGTAGAACTAAACCAAAGCTACTGTAAAATAACAAAGGAGATATACGTAATCAATAGAGATACACAGTAAGATGTAATAAAATATTTATAAAGATAAGAAAAACAAATGACACAATAGCAAGAACTGGAAAAATGCTGCAACAAGTCCAGAAAAGCAAAGAGGGTGACCAGGAATTTTAACTATTCGCTGTAAAGATGATTTTATTCTGACTTCCATATTAGCTTGTGACCGTTTGCAAAAATCTCTTTAGGTTTGTTAAATGCATGATTTCTTTTTAAAGTAGAATAAAGAAAAGAGTTTTATGTGGAGACTATTGCACACTGGATTGTATCTTATATTTTCAAAGAAATAAAACAGATTTGAGTTTTCAGAAGGCAACCAGTATAGAACTACCACTGACATGATGAAGCAGAGATAAAACCCCACACTGCTTACGTCCGCACTTTTCCATCCTGACTCCAAGAGTCTACCTTCAAGCTACAGAAAATCATCTTCAGCTGCTCATAATAGAACCTGTCTTGGCTAGAGGAATGTGTGTTTTGGGCAAAGACACGTATTAAACTACTGTGGGTGTGTGTGTTTATTTGTACGATTTAGAGTGAACACACCCTCCTGCCCTGAACACTGCAGCAGCCCTGCAGCTATGGAATTCCTACTTAGAAGTAACTTGTCCAAACCTGGCCCAATGCACCCAAAATCAGCTCATTAGGTCTCTTTCTACTTGGTATAATTCTATCTTGTCTGGGCAAGAATGTACTTGCCATATCTAAGTAAGCTAAGGAATGAGGTAGCCTGCAAAGACCTGCCCTGAGAGGGGTAAAAAAAAGAGAGGGAGAGGAGAACTGAGAGAGCGAAATAAGTAAAGGAGTGTTGAAGAGAGCAGTCAATATACTCAACTGGGATACAAGGCTTCATTCATAATTTACCAGGTCTTCTGTTGGGCAGAGAGGAGGCTGCAAACAGGTGAGTGTTTGACAGATTAAACCTTGAGATTTAAACGGACCAAGCCTAGTGAGTCCTTTTCAGCAAATTTCATGGTTATTTGCAATAGAAAAAGACTATTGTAAGTAGCTGTTTGAGTCATTGCACAGGATAACGATTAGGATATGAGTTCAGCATTCGCCTCTGGAGCTGCTCAAATAATACAGCACCGTTTTCCTGCACATGAGTTATTTTCTAAGTTTGTTTTCAGTTTGTAAAGTCAACCCCTCTGTAACAAAGCCCTCCTGTTCCACAGCCTGTTGATTATTTTTTTAGAATCTTAGTCTACATCAGACGGTTGCACGGTTTGGTTTCGGATGTAGCTTCGTAAGGGGGTCAGGTGTGCATAAGACCTGCAGAAGGAGGGCTTGTGTGTAAAGAAGAGGTCAAACCCACCCGAGCCACGTTTCTCACTTTTGTTCTCCTGCAACCTCTGTCATTGGCGGTCAGACGCAGGAAGTGAGGAAACCTTTGTTTGCTTCCTGTTTCCTGTCTGTGATGTCACCCAGAGCATCGCTTTTTGCTCACACTTGATCGCACCGCTTGCTCTGCAAGACTGGATGAAGTGCTTTTGAGGTTGATGGGTTTTTTCATGAGTGTGTACATTGGTACCGGTGTATGAGACAGCCTGCAATCTCAGTTTTTACCATATTAGGCGAACAGATGGAATGACTTTCATTCCCATACTGTTACTGTGGCATTAGTTGCATTAGCATCCCTAATGTAAAAATGACATTAAATAAGATTTAACTGTTAGGTAAAGTGCTTTATGGTCGTTAAACCACACATTTTTGTGGTTTCAGATGTTGGAAATCACTTCTCCAACATCTGAAATCTGGATCATCAAACGTCATAAAGCACCATTAAAGGAGAGACTCCTACAGAGTTTGGGAGCTTAGTGGCGGAGATATCTTTTTCAGTTTGAAGGTGGGATCAAACTCTGCCCCAAATCTTTGTTTTTGGAAAGAATCTCTGAAGAAATTTGAAGAAGTTAATTTTATTCCACAATACATACACATATTTTGTACTCCCGTTTAAGTCTTGCAGTTTGCCTATATGCAGCCATTGATCGGCAATATCTTGAGTAAACTCAACAGGTGGCTACACCAGGACCCTAGAGACACAGAGACACCCTGTCCTGCTTAAACACACTCACACAGAACTAGTTCTGATTGGCCAATCAACCCAACATGTACGTTTTTGGACTTAGGAGGAAACTGGAGTACCAAGAGAAAAACCAGTGCATGCACAGAGAGATCAAGCAATCTCTAACAGGAAACTTCTTGAGAACTTGGAGTCAAGACATTCAGGAGAGCCTTTAATGATGAATGAACGATGCCCCAACCCCCTTCCTCATCAGACTCAAGTCATAATGAGAGCTTGTGGCTTTCTGTTGAACAGGAGGCAAAGTAGGAAGCAGCTCCTCTGCCAGCAGCTGGGTGCTTGTGGTTGCTGTTTGTAAGTGAAAGCAAGAGCAAATAAAGAAAAAACACCTAACAGGTTATAAATTTGAGACCTTTGTGGGAGCTTTTTAGATTTTTATGGTAAAATGACTCCTTTCTTAAAAAAAAATTAATTTTGGCCTCCCCCCTCCCACACCTGTTGGTGCATGTTACCAGTGGCTGAAAAGAGTCTCCCCCACTTTTCCTCTGCATGCATGAAAAACATATTTACCTGTTTGGAAATGTTTTTAATAGTCATGGTGTTTAAATAGTACTGCTTTCTATGTTACTCCAGTAAAAGTGTTTGATGACACCTTAAAATCACCACTGACTTTAGTTGGTATTTATTTGATGTTATGGATCACTATGGATGCCAAGGGTTTTTTATATTATAATGTCTCAGCAGTTTGTAATGAGGTTTTTATAATTATGCTGTGCATTTTAGCTTCATTTTCTAGTATACAGTGTACAGAATAATTTTATTTAAATATATGATATTGTGAAAGTCACCAGTTTTTGCAGAAGTAATCTCTCTTTTTACATCAGTGTTCACAGCTCCTCTCTGCCACTCATCTACACACTGCGCTCTCGCGCTCTGTCTCACACTGCCTTCTTTCCTTCCTCATTCATTTGTGTCTTCGAGCGAGACTCGGCACGCTGCTTTGTCTATTCGGACCTGTTTCCTGCTCGCGCTTTGCTCCTTTCATTCCAGTTTTTTTTTTTACACCCAACTGCAGCATGGATGGATTGGTTAAATCTCTGTAAGTCCTTGTCTTTGCTTTCTGTCTGTTTTAACTGATTTTGAAGTTGTTTTCCTGTAGCGGCGTGGCCTGCTGTGCAACAGTTGGTTGAGCATTGTGAAACATGACTGAAAAAAAAAAAACAGGAAGATGTGAGCTCAAACTACTTCTCTTTAGTTTTTTTCTTTTACATGCGTTAATCTGGGTCTTTTTTATCCTACATTTGATTTGTTTTTGTCCCTTTTTCTGACTCTGCAGGTTGACCGTAGGTGTAGATGTGTGACAGCGGAGTGTGTGAGGATAAGCCCCCCGCCCCCCCTGTCAGGATGAGCAGCCAAGGAGGAGGAGCCAAGGATCCCCAGTCGGCCAATCACAGCTCTCGGCCGCTGCCGTCTGCCCCAGAGGAGAAGAAACCCAGGAACAAGATCATCTCTATGTTTGATAAAGGTGAGAAAGGTGAGATAGTTGGAGAAAACCAACACATAAAGAATACCTCCAAAAACCCTACTGCTTCTATAACAATTAGCTAAAAGGTAACGAATGACCTTTGACCTTTTCCCTGCAGGATCTAAAAAGAAGGATAAGGACAAGGACAGGCCTGAAATCTCCTCCCCATCAGACTTTGAACACACCATCCATGTTGGTTTTGATGCTGTCACTGGAGAATTCACCGTAAGTCTGTTTTAATGGCTCATTATGGAAGTAATCATACCCCTTTAACACATTTTCTAAGGAATCTTTAAAGCTGAATGAAAGAAACAGGTTGTTGTTAAACAAAGAAAAGGATAGCCACACACCAAAGTGTAACTGCATGGAGCTGCTGATGTTTTTCAGAGCTTTGACCTGGATGATTCTGCTTTCCACACCAAGATTTTGTAAAACAGCAACACTGATGACATTACCCAGAGATCTATTCTTGGAATAAACTAAAGATTTACTGTCTAAAGGGGCAAATGCCACAGCATTTTCCCTTACAGCTGGTACTGTCTGTGCACCTACAGTGCCATTAGAGGAGGAGGAGCCATATGTGTGTGTGTTTGTGTTTGTTTGAGCTACAACTTTGGGCAGTGTATTGTCAAATATCCCTCATTGTGGGGACCTGCAGGTCCAAAGTGGTCCAAATGGGGAAATTCAATGGGTCCCCAAATGGTAAAATTTACCTCTATTGATTAGTAATATTTAGGGTTAGGCTAAGGGTCTGGGTTAGGCAATAGAAATGAATGCATGTCAATTAAATGTCCCTGAAAGTTATACAAAACAAAGGCGTTTAGGTGTGTGTGTAGCTTTCATTGTCGTTGGACGCACACTGTAGGCCATCAGGTCAGCGGAGATCTGTTTGCTCCAGCTTTTTTTACATTAAGAATTATTAACATAATGAATTCTTAATACCCAATTACTTTTTTTAATAAAAAAAAATGTAAACATTAAAAACACTAAAGTAACTTTCAGTCTTCTTGCATATGGGGGTTGTAACAATATTTCAATTTAATGTGCAAACACTTTAGTAAGTTTGACTGTTAATAAGGGCAGAAAAGAGGAAAAAAAAAACAACAGGAGTTGGCATTAAAGGATTACCACAAACGGCTTTAAGAATAAAGCAGACATGTTTAAGAAGGTACTCTGGTTAGAGAACAGCTAATTTCCACTATGTGGCCCATATGCCAAAATACCAAACAAACAGAACATCACCCTGAATGCTCCGTCTGCACAGTTGGTTGAAGCATCTTTCAGGGGGGATGATTTCCATCAGCAAGATGCTCCATCTTGTTAATACCTATGGATGAAAGGGAGGAATACTAAAGCAGGGCAGTGTGAGGTCCATTGACACAGGGTCTTTAAGGCTGCAATTTATCCATTTTCTTCCTACATTTACATAATAAACCAAACTTTATTAACAGATCAAACTAAACATTAAGAATTGATAGCAAATGGAGGAATGCATGAGTTTAATGTTATCTCAAGACATGGCTGCCGAAGGTATTGACAAACTAGGCACCAATGCAAGGAAAAAAATGAATATAGTCCAAAAATATAAAAATAAATATCTGTCTATCTCCACAATACTGCATGCTTGTTTCACTTATTTTTTAATCCTGACGTTGATGCTTGGTTTGAAGCTAATACAGGATGCTAGAGATTTGACAGATACATTTAACTGTTATATGAAAGCACCAATTAGTTTGCGTTGTTTAGAATAAAGCCTGGAAGAATACACATACTACTAAAATGATGTGAGAATCAATGTAAGCTGCTGAATGTTTATTATTAGTGAGGCGTAGAAGATTATTGTAGAACATTTGCTTACTTAGAGACCAAGAAAAAGTTCATCATCGATATGAATGGCTGAAACCATTTACTAATGACAAGTAATCCTTCAATAAAAGAATCCAGAACAAACTAACCCTTCTCCAAACACTTCCACCATGCCTAACTCCCACTTAGGTTACCTAGGCGACTGCAGAGTTGTGAAAGCTTTGTCTTTTATTTATATGTGGATGTTACACCTAAAACTGTGTAAAAGGAAGTATTTGCTTTATTGTACCGTGAGACGTTTTAGATTTCAGTGTGTGACTGACTGCATTAAATCTCATTTAATATGCACATCTTCTCCTTTTATGAACGGAGAGTTCCAACCTGGGGGGGTATGGCATCTTCGTCATGTTTAACCTCACATTTCATAGTCGCCTCCTCTTCTCCTTTGCTATTAGGATAAGGCTAACCAAGGAGAAAATTAATGGTAGATAAAGCTTTTTTTTCCCCAGAGATTTATATCTCTTACTAAACTGATTCCTCCAGAATAACTATTTGAGGACTTTATTAGTTGCTTTGAATATTTCATGTAAATCTTTCCTCGGCTGAGACTGATAAATAAGAGACCATAGCCAAAGTTGTGCATTTAAAGCTGCTGCTCTTGTAAAGTTGTGCCACAATCAGATTTAAAGAATTCTATTTCAAAAAGAAAATATATATATTATTACATTTTTATATATACATTTTATATAAAAAATATTTTTATATACATGAAGTGTTCTTTTTTTCAGTTCGATCTGTGTGTTCAGAAACCTTTAATTAGTAATCCATGACTTCCTGTTCCCCTTGTGGTTTGAATATACTGTGATATTGAAGCCAGTTTCTCTTAGCTGCTTTGTAAATGTAATGAAGGGATATTTACTTGTTTCACTAAGTATTTTTAAGAAAATAGCAAACTTATCTAAATGTATCCATATCTACAGCATTAGCTGGTATGAGATTGTTATGGGCTAAATTTTAGTGCTGGGCTTATAGATTGAGTCAGATTTGTATTATAAGCTCAATCGTCTATGTTACATGTGAAACTGATATTGTCAACCAATCGTATCTTCCTCTATAATGCTTTGAAAATCAGCCACTGTCAAAGGTCTTAACGAGGACTATACCCTAGATCAATTGATTGGCTGTGCAAAACCCCTTCCATCTCATTCTGGGAGACGTCTGCGCTTTTTTTTTATTTTTTATTTCAGTTAGAGAGCATTACATCCTGTGCAGATAAAACAGGTTTGTGTTGTTTCTTGGGTAATTTCCATAGTTTTTAAAACTAAGATTACAGCATTAAAAGTGTGTTGTGACCTTATAACTAGAGGTGCTCCATTTCTTTCCAGTTCCAATCCAGTACGATACATGTGTTCAGCTGATATCCGATACCAATGTGATACTACTTTGAATGAATGAGCCGTATATCTTGGGAGGAAAGGCATCAAGCTTGAAGCAGGCTTAAATGAACCACTAGCTGCTGTGTGTGCTGTGTTCGATGATGAAAAAAAATCGGTGTGTATCGTATCCATTAAAACAAAAATTATTTGATCGGAATTCTGGATCATTCATCTGATATAAGACCCAGCTAATTACAAGATCTCAGAGGCGATATATGCTCCATCTCGATTTATAACACCTGACCATGTTAGATATGATTAGAATCGGTATTTGCAGATATATGAACTCGCAGGCAAGGCTTTTAAAAGATTGTTGTTTGGCCAGAGAACTGGAATCGGTGCACGTGCACCCCCACTAAAAACCTTAAATGAGTTAATGCAAAATATGAATTCGTATGTTGAATTAATCCTGTGCCTTTCTCTAAAAGGCCCTTAGGACAATATTGTTTGTGAATTACGCCATATATCAGTTTTATCACTCTCATCGTAATATAGAAAACATGGTGGCCCCTGGGTGCTCTTGTCCTGGCTGAAGCCATTCTGCTTCTAGCTTGTATATGAGGGTTATTTCTTGCTACTTCGGCTCCAGGATATAAGCCCTACCACCCCATATAACTAAGCAATGGATGTCTGGATTTAGGCAACATTAACACACATGTTAAACGTAAACTATTTGTTTCTGTTTGCTTAAACACAGTTCAAACTATGGTAGGTTAATTAATATTATCTGGTAATTAGTTGGCTATCTGCTTCCGCCGTCTGCGGTTGAACATATCGTTGGTCTGTTGGAAACGGTTAATTATAAACAGCATTACCTGCAATAACAGAGATGGTCTTTTATATTTACAGACGTGGCTTTTAATGTTTCAGAAATATTTCCAAACAGTTGAGTTTCAGTGGAACAGGCAAGTCAGGTTTTTTTATTTTCTTTTTATTCCACCATTGATACACAAGGAAATAAAGCCTTACAGGGGAATATAAGGAAACAAAACTTAAGGGTTTGCCTCTGAAGAGAATATGTCAGATGTTTAAATACAAATTAAAATGTCTTTTAACAGCTTTCAAAGTTTTAAATTGAATGGCTTGAAGGAGCTGAAGTTGATGTGGAAGAGAACTTGATCTCATTCTGATAATTTTACAGGAAGCGTCAAATGATTTCCTGTTCAGACCAGAGTTATGTAGATTGAGCTAATAGGATTTTTTTTCTTAAAACTTACAAAACAAATTTGCATCATTAAGCATAGTGTCGTGTATCTGACCACTAATTCTGTGTTTTTAGGGTGTTTCCCATTATTTATTTCCCTTCTTTTAAGTGCAGATACTGATCAGTATAAGCTTTGCCTGCATGTTTGTTTGTCCAGGGAATGCCGGAGCAATGGGCCCGGCTTCTTCAGACCTCCAACATCAGTGAATCGGAACAGAAGAAGAATCCCCAGGCTGTCCTTGATGCTCTCAAGTTCTACGACTCCACCAGTGGGAAACAGAAATATCTCAGTGTTTCTGCTTCAGGTCAGGTTTGCATCCCTATAGAAAATCACATAAATCTTTGATACTGAGCTGTAATCTTTATATTTCTTTACTGTTTTCTGTCTCCTTTAGACAAAGATTCCCAGATGGTGAGAAGCGTTAATAATTATTTTCACAAATTAATGAATTTTCTCTACCCTAAGCAGTTCCTGAGCATAATTTTGTATTCTTGGTTACTTTCACTGTTGCAGTCTGGCAAAAAAGGTACAGCTACCTCTCCGTTAGCAAGAGATGGAGATGATGATGACGACGATTCGCCACCTCCAGTTATTGCACCAAGGCCTGAGCACACAAAATCGGTGAGTCTGACTAGAGCTAGAACTTATTTCTAACATTTCAATAAGCCTGTAGAGCAAAGTAAAGCTGCTATATCCTCTTTTTTTGTGTTGTTTTTTAAAGGTGTACACAAAGTCGGTCCCATCCCATGCCCCGGAGTCAGACGGTTCCAAGGCTGCAGACCGACAGAAACCGAGGACGGGCAAGATATCTGATGAAGAAATTATGGAGAAATTAAGTAAGTTTAACACACGACAGATTATAGTCAGATAACAAAAAATAAAAGCTGTATTCAATCCTACCACATTTAATATATACTTAATGTATATTTGTTCTTCTTTTTGTGATGTTCAGGAAGTATTGTCAGTGTTGGAGACCCCAAAAAGAAATATACCCGCTTTGAAAAGATCGGCCAGGGGTGAGTCAGACGCTTAGCTGAACTGAGAATATGAAACGTCAAAACTTTGAAATAAAAGGAAGTTATGCTCCAGTTAGAAAGTTACATAAACTTCCTTAAAACATGAATATCATCTTGGTCACGGCTATAATATACACCTACATCCCTGCTGCTATTCCCATGTCTTGAAAGTTCAGTTTTGAGTTTTGTTTGGGATCATTTTCAAATGTGTTCAAGTTTCAACTGTAGCACCCAAACAGTCTCTCTCAGATGGATTCAAATAGTTTATGATCAGGCCAGCTGACAGCTTTTAGCCTGGATCAAATGTTAAAATTTTACATAACCTTTTCTAGAAGCAAGGAAACTATGTCTTTAATAATTTATTACATAAATACAAATATTTGATTATTTATTTAGGATAAAAAAAGTATATTTCTTTATGTAATGCATGCATCACAAATAACACTTTTCTTTATAGAAATCTTGCCCCTTTTTAATTTATTGAATTCTTGGCTGTTTTTGGCTTTCCATACCTGCTCCTGTCACAACCGATCCTATTTATAGGCTTCTGCTTGTGTGACATGTTTAGATTGGAGCATAAAATGTTATGGTCAAAATCTTACTTAAGGATTTGAGGCTGTACAGCAGAATTGTGTATTTATTCACCTGTTCCGCTGCAGCACCTGGCTGATGCAGCCCTAGACGTGCCTGGTTTTCACATCAGTCAAATTCAAAACATTGCAACCTCTTAACAACAGCTGCTGCCTCTTAATTATAGCTTCATCTGGCAAAGATAGAGAACAAATCTTGAACAAACTGCTGAGTTTTTTGCGGCATCACAGCGCCAACAAGCTGTGACTGCCAGTGACTTTCTGCAGGTGACAACTGTTCAAAATTAAACTGTTTCTGCAGCTTGAGGCAGCTTCCTCAGTTAAAGTGGCATCAATAGAGCTGCTGCCTGACCCGACACAGAGGGGAAAATGTATGTCCTGTATGCTCCTGTCTCTACCTGCAGTGCTGCAAGCCTTATGTATAGCAGCTGAATAAACTTTAAACATGCTGAGTCAGCGCCATAACCATTTAGAAAGAATGGGAGGTGGGTTAAAAGTTATAATTGGAAGAAATTAATTATTGGAAAGGATTTTATGAAACTTAAGAATAAAAACTGTATTTCTTCGCAAACTTTTTTCGAAGAAAAAAATATTCATGGCCACAGATGGGGCTGATTCAAGGCCTCTCTACCACTCTAATTTGCCACTCTAATTTTGGCCATGGACAACTGACCTGGTTGTCTCCCCGTATCGACAGGCCGGTTAAGGATGTGCTGGAACAAAACAAGAACTACGGTGGATAAAGCCTGACATGAACCAGAGATTTCTACAGCAGCTGAAAGTTGCACAAAAATTAGTCACCTTCAAGTCTCAATAATATTCGTAGCTTTCACCTGACTTAAAAAAAAATGCTAGAATCATTGCAGAAGCTTGTTAATGAGAGTAAAACATGAGATTTTTCTGCAGCTTGCTAAAGTACATTGATCCTCGTATTGAAATATAGGCATGAAATATAACATTAAGTTATATAGATTGAAACCACTTCTTGTGTTCAAAGATACATAAACCTGATAATCGTCTTTTCTTAAAAATATAACCCCTTCAAACGTCTAAATAAATGTGACATTGGTGCCCATGATGGGTAAACACCTCGGATTGGAGCTGTACATGTAAAAGAAAAACAAAACACCCAAACCCCTTTGATTTATCTTCTGATTTCCTTTTCTTTCAGGGCCTCTGGTACAGTTTACACAGCCATAGATGTTGCCACAGGTCAAGAGGTGAGCTTCTCACTATTGCAACAAATACTTTCTTCATTTGTCCTCCTCTTGCATCTCTTAATCAGATTTTTTTTAAGCAAATACAAAAACATGTTTTAAACAAATCTTCTTTAAGACATACCATTGGCGTAGTCTGTGAGCATTTCCTAAATGCTTTGATTTACAGGTGGCCATAAAACAGATCAACCTGCAGAAACAACCAAAGAAAGAGCTCATCATCAATGAAATCCTGGTCATGAAAGAGCTGAAGAACCCCAACATTGTCAACTTTGTAGACAGGTATCTCTTGCTTATAAATGCAGTAGAGAAAAACCACAACTCAGTGCACGGCAGCAAATTTAGCTGTTTCTGTGTGCAGTTTCCTGGTTGGGGATGAGCTTTTTGTGGTGATGGAGTATTTGGCCGGTGGCTCTCTGACTGATGTGGTGACGGAGACGTGCATGGACGAAGCTCAGATCGCTGCCGTTTGCAGAGAGGTAAGCTCATCTCATTCCTCATCATGGAACCTGAATAAAACCTGTTAAATCAGTTATGCTGCTTTATTTAGACGACATAAAACTGGCTCCACCAGGTTACAAGTTTAGATCCTCTGCAACCATCTGATTACTTACAGTGACGCTGCTCTGCTTTCATTATTTCTCACTATGACCACAAACCTCAATGTATTACTTTGGGATTTCTTCACATTTTGTTTTATAAATACACCCTGAAATGTGTGACATGGTTTGAAATTCATCCCAATTTTCTTCCGCTGGACTAAAATAATCAGTTGATTACCCTCAGATGTACCACAAGACAAAAGAGAAAGCATGGGAGGAGGTGCCCTGGTTAGATTTGAGTAAATCTATTTCCCTTTGGCCTACTAGAAAATAAAGGTAGATGGTAACAAGTTATTTCAGCATTTTATCTGGACTGTAATGTTTTTTGAAAACATGGATCCATTTCCTTCCCCTTTATAATACACAATTTATTGTGTTGGTATATCTCATGAAATCCCTTGAAATACTTTAAATAGTGATGTGTTAACACAAAATATAGATAAGTTCAAGATACATAAATACTGGTTGTGGGCATAGATTTGTCTTTAATCTAGATTATTTTCATGTGTAATCTTGGAATTAATTTAGATTCATCTTGAATAAAATGGCTCATTTAAATTCTGCCAAAGGCATTCATAATACGTGTGTGCTACCTAAATAAGTAAAAGTAAGTCTTTGAACAGGTTTCTAGAACCAGGTGGCGCCTTAGACAAGGGGCTCATCTCCTGTTTCCAAAATGCATCACAAACTGCTTCAGGAAGCTTTTCTGCTATGATAACTGGTGATGAAAATAGATTAAACAAGCGTCCCACTTTACCGACATTCACCCGAGCAATCATCAAGACCCGACATAATGCTGTGGTAATCATTTGTGGTGTCATGGTAAAATTTAATTTAAAATGACATACCATAGCCTACCTAAAGCGAAGGAAAGAAGTTCCCAGCTGGCGTTGATGAGGTGTACAGTAACGCCGGCATCTTCCGCATTGGCTAAGGGATGCTTTGCTTGTAGGTGGTTCTTGAGACTGGAAGAACTCATGAAGTAAACTAATTCCACCTTGCACAAGGAGCAAGCGGTTTTAGTCTTGTCAAGGTTTCCATTAGGAAGCTTCTTAAAAATAAATTTTCCCCTAAGCAAATCCGGCGCCTTTAAAGCTGCATCCATTTCAGCACGTCGTGTTATATGTGGTTATTTCACAGTAGGCCTACTCAGGTTAGAAGACTGTTTCATTCTCGCCCCCAGATATACATCAACGTCCGATATACATTCGCGCTAAAATATGAAGGTGAAAGTCGTTATAGCTTAGTCAATATAGACCCAGCTCCCAAACCAGCTTTGAGAATAGATTAACGGAGATTATTTTTTTATCACCCGATAAGAATCTGGTATATATATCTATATTTATACAGATACATATATAGATATATATATAGATAATGATCCACCAACACTAAATACTAATGCAATCTTTAATTGTTATTCATGTATACTTAAATTATTTCTTTACTCTTTGTATTTAGGTCCTGCAGGCTTTGGAGTTTCTTCATGCCAACCAGGTCATCCACAGAGATATTAAGAGCGACAATGTACTTCTAGGGATGGATGGATCAGTCAAACTCAGTAAGGAAGGATTGATTCATCCATGATCACACATATGGTTCTTAAAGGACTTACAAATCTTTGTACCTCACCCCAACTTTTCTCTTCTCTTCTGCAGCCGACTTTGGCTTCTGTGCCCAGATCACCCCTGAGCAGAGCAAGCGCAGCACCATGGTGGGAACTCCGTACTGGATGGCCCCTGAGGTGGTGACCAGGAAGGCTTACGGACCCAAAGTGGACATTTGGTCTCTGGGGATCATGGCTATAGAAATGGTGGAAGGAGAGCCTCCGTATCTCAATGAGAATCCTCTCAGGGTGAGTGTGTTATAATATTTGGATAATTTTTTATAGCAATTTCAGCATCTACTATGTAGTGTAAATGTTTCTGCAATTGTTGACTGGATTGACTTAAATGACATTAACTTTAGTGAAGGAGTGGAATAAAAACATTTTTTTAGGATTCTCTTACTTTTAATCAGAGAGACCTTTTCTCTTGCGCCATCATGTGGCTGAAAGTTGAATACCAGAAGCAATGGCTTTTAAAAGAAGAGGCTAAAATGCCTCCTGCTTGGATTTATTAACTATGGAAACATCTGGATCAGAAATTGAAAGCAAAATAATCTATTCAATATAAAACCCTAATAATGTTGTGCATTACTTAAGCTTTTTGTTCTATAATCAGATGCTCTATTGGAAAAAAATAATTCTATTATATTTTCTAATGGCTCCTTCACTCAGGCATTGTATTTGATCGCCACCAACGGGACTCCTGAGCTGCAGAGTCCAGAGAAGTTATCTCCCGTCTTCAGGTCTTTCCTGTCCTGTTCTCTGGAGATGGATGTGGAGAAACGAGGTTCTGGTAAAGAGTTGCTACAGGTACAACAAATAGCCCTTATTTTAGTCACCCAGATGTTTTAAGGCATATTGGAGATTATATTCTTGTGTGTTTAAGCATCTTTATAGAGCAGAATATTGTTTTCCCTGCACTGGAGGAACCTGCAGAAGTGTAATAGGCTTTACCTCTGTCTAAAGGTGTGATATCTAGAGGATGTTACTAACAGCTTTTTAAAGTTTCCATTGGCACACAAAGTACTGAAAACTCTTTGACAGGTGGAACCGAATGCAAGAAATTGCTGTTTGGTCAGTTCATAGTTTTTATTTATTTATTTACTTTTTTTATTTATTTTTATTTCAGTTTCTTTGAGCAAAAATACAAGCAAGATTTACAATGAGATGTTAAGACAGTTTAGTAGTGCTTATCTATGTTCTCATGTAAATGACACTTTATACGGTAAATGTAAATTATGCCAAAGATTGTCATCTTTGATAAATACATCTCACAACATTAGTAAATCACAACCTTGTTTTTCCGTTTTGTTGAATATGTAGGATGAGAGATGTTTGCGTTAAGCCTGTAGACGAGTTAACTAGCTTTTTATGTCTTTGTCATTTTAATCTACCGGTATATAAAGCAGTACTTCTGCCCTGTAAAACTCCCTATTCATGATTTCTGCAGGACTCTGCCTCTGCTTGTTGTTCATATTTAAAGGTGCTTTATTAAAATGGTTGAAGCGCTTGTCTGATCAGTTTCCCCACAGCTCTGTTAATATTTATCCGTAGTTGATCATTTTGATTTTAATTGTACAACCTCTCTTTAGAACCAGATAACAGTCAAAGAGGACATATTTTAACGCGCTTCAGGTGGAACTTATAAATAAAATGATACTGTTTATAATATTAGAAAATCAATGTCTTGCATCCTTTTTTCTGTGTTTCTCTACAGCATCCATTCCTGAAGCAGGCGAAACCTCTGTCCAGTCTGACGCCTCTCATCCTGGCAGCCAAGGAGGCAATGAAGAGCAATCGCTAACACCACTCTGCCCCCTTGTGTTTAAAGACTTTAAAAAAAAATTACATGGACCACCTACTGTCTTTCTGTGATTTATATATATATGAGGACAAGAAGTCCATCAATGTTTATGTTTTCGTAGTTGTCTTAAGGTGCTGCTCCACCCTCTCTTTTGTTTCTGGACTGATACTCTTATAAATCCCTGCTTCGCTAAAAAAAAGCTGCTTGACGCCAAAGGGAGTTCTTTAATAGTCTCATGTGCAGCTTGTTGCTTGAAACAATCCACAAATGCAATGTCAGACAGGTCAAAAGAGAAATTCTTTTAATGCATAAAAAGTTTAACCCCAAACAGTGTTTAAGGGGAATCTTTTGTTGAACGAACTCGGTCATATTACATCTGCAACTATTTTCACTGGTAGTCTTTAGTTACATTCTAGTCTGGTCCTAGAACCGTAAAACCTTTTCTGTGCTGGGGCCCAGAATGAGACATTGTTCTCTTTGTGCTGTGAAAAAAAAAAACCTCATCAGTATCGTTTTTTTAAACCGTAAAAATCAGTAAAATCGAGTTATCACAACGAATGATGGATACTTAATCATACAAAATATACAACTTTTGAATTATTTTCTATTATCTTTTTCTTATATGTTGCAAATCTCATTATCCAGATATTCATCTCAAACATTTTTGTAAAGTTTCCAGTACCTTTTGCGGGCACAATCTATGCAAGCTCATCTGAATGCAGGTTACTTGATAAAAACTTTATCTTAAAAAACATTCAGTTTTTTCTTTATACAGTTGCTCCTCTGCATGCACCGTTTATCTTTCACTTGGTGTCATTCTTTCTCTTCATCTTTTGATCCCTGTGCAACACAATTATCCTCTATACCATGTTCAAAGTTATACTGGAGTTTATTTTTTGTTACATTGTCTGTATATTGTGTAATGTCTTGTACTTTTAACAGCTGATAATATATAAATATATATTGTTACTTCATTGTAGTAACTAACAGCGGTGGACATTTTTAAAATCTATGTTTCTCTTTATATTCTGGTTCAGTGTCAGTCCCCTAGTTTTGTAGAGTTATGGACTCCAAACTGTGTGATACCTTAATAATCCAGCTTCATGTTAGATTACCAGTTAAACCAGGGGATTACTGTAGAAAATAAGTACATCAAAATGTCTCTTTAACAAGTGTTTACTGGAGTACAATTCTTATTGGGTACCTGACAGGTTAACTTTGAAGAAAACAAAAACAAACTATGCTTCAGTTATCTGCTTAAACCAGAACAAATAATCCAAATGTGTTTGTATGACCTGAAAGTGTGAAAAGAAACTGTTTTAGACAATCGTGAGATAAGCAACTGTCCTTAAATAAAATCCAAAGAGTTAATAAATTATTAATAAAGTTGGAGCTAAAGGGTTTTGTGTTTAACTGATGTCCTTGAAGTTAGGTCAGGATTGCACATAGAGACACATGAGGGCATGGACCACTTTGTTACAATAGAAATACTCACCCATTCAACTGAAAGACATAGTAATCTAGGAGATGTTAAACATGGAATTATTCTAGACAGGAATGTTTGCAGACAGAAGAAAGTAAGACAAGATAAATGTCTGGAATCTTTTAAATTGGGATGGATGAAAGGGTAAGTTTAGCAAATAAAAATATCACTATAAATGGATGATCAAGGAGATGGCGTGAGTAAAATTCAAGCAAAAACATTCTAGCTTATTTCCCTTTATAAAGATAAAAATATATCCTAATCATTAAAACCAGTTATTCTATGATTGTATTTAACCTTCACTTGCTCTCAAAATTTAAAATCAAATGAACAGATATTGCACTAAAGTTTGACGCAGATAATTGTGAAAATGTAGAAGATTAAAAAAAAAGCAATTTTTTCAAAGAGTGTGATGCTTGCTTGGATCCGCAGTAGTTAGGAGGGACTGTTAAGCTCACATTAAGGAGGAAAGTGGCCCCGCCAGATAACAGTACAGTCAGCCGAGTCGCTTTGCCGTCTTGTGGTAAAGATATTGAATACATTTGAAGAAAAGGCTATCACCTGTTTTGCAGTAAGTATATATTCAATGCCTACTCCAGTGATGTGACAAATATGTTATTTAATCAAAAAATATTGGACTGTCGTATATTGTTCTGTGAACAACTGGCAATGATATACCAATTAGTTAATTGATCCTTAACCTTTTTTGAGCTGGTAGCTGGCAGACACGAGGGGACTCCTCTTAAATAAGTGATTATATTTTGGTAACTAAATGTGATGAGCATATGAGGAAACAGATGAACGTCAATGTTATATCAGAGTTTAAATCTTTAGTAAAATAAAGTTTGTTTTAGTTTTATAAACAACATCTCAAAACATGTCAGCGTTGGCTTCTTGTTAGTACGTCTTTCACAACAGTAAGTGCATGAAACAATCCAATTCAGCAAAAAAACATATTGTTTGACTGATGACATGTAATTTCTCCTGCTTTGAATGTCAGGCCGTTAGAAGGAAAGCTGGATCCTTCTCAGATACTCCACTCATCCAGTTTCTGGCATCTTCAGGTTTCCTGTAAACTCAGAGGGAAATATTGCAGAACAGTATGTTTTTACAGCAATCTGGTTCTGAGATTAACCACCAGATCCACTTAGTCTTTGGTTGGTCTGCAGATTCTGGTTTCCTGTGGACTCTTCTATGTGGCTGGCCCAAGATTAGCCGCAAAAGACCCCAAGCAAGCTGGGGGAAAGAATCAAATGTCCAAGTAGCAATGTCCCATGTGAGAAGGGGGTTTAGAGAAAGTGGCAAGGTGAGTCCAAGAGCAGAGCAAAACTGCATCATCCCTAAAATAATTATCAAAGTTAATACCAGCCTGGACATTGATCCTAAATGTCCAAAATATATATCTGGGTTTATGGCTCAACACAGCCCAGTTAAATTGAAGATATTGCAGGTGGACTGGGAGTGAAACTTTTCAGAGACAGAAAAAAATAAATAGAAAAAAAGGAAAATAGTGGTGAGAATATTAATATCAGCCACATGCATAGTATATAAACCTTTTAATGGATTTAAAATTCATGTATGCATGTATAAAATGCATGGATAAAATCTCAAAAAATAGATATAGATGCATGCATAAACCTTCCAAGCCTGCATCAGTGCATGGGTCTTGAATGTACCATATACAATTCTTGTGTATGGTACATTTCGGGTTAGTTTATGGATAGAAGTCTGGGCCAATTACCGGGTCACATTGTCATGATGTTGGTGCTGATGGCTGGCTGGATTGCTCATTTAATTCGCCTGTCTAGCTCTGCCCTGTTTTCTCACCACTGCTCATCTGATCCACCTGTTCCAGCTGCTATTTATGTTGCCTGTTTCCAGCAATCAGTGTTAGATTATTCTTGATCCTTTGGTGTTGAGAGTTTTCTAGTATTTCTATAGCGTTCTGATTGCCTGTTCTTGATCTGTTTCTGCATTTAGACCTTTGAGCCTGACTGCTACTGTCTGATCTGTTTGCCTGGCCTGTCTTCTGACTCCTTTAGGATTCTTCTGTGGACTGAACCTGGATCTGCCTCTTGACTTCGCCGTGTGGATTATTCTACCTTTCTTCGTCAGCTCGGATCTGATCTCCTGTCAGCTCTGCAGCCTTCTAGGCTTCCACGTCTGGAACTCTCTGGCAGCGTCCACTGCCTCTTGTCAGCCGACCAGCTGGAATCATCCTCGTTCTTTAGGCACGGACTGAATTGTAAAACCAGGTTAGTAACTCACATGTTCATAATCATCCTCCATCAGATTATTGTGGTCACTAACTTGTGTTTTTCTCTTAGATGTTGATATACTGTGGACCCACTAATCCTTTGTGAACTAAACGTTTTATTTGTTATTCCACTATCTGTCTTGCCTGGATCCTGCGTCCTCTGTTCCTAAAATGTACACTCATTTCTAGGGTAAGCGTGTTTGGACTAACACTGAGATTTAAATGCAGATGAACGCCTTACCTTTAATTGTTTTGTTTCGGGTAAATGCAGGGTAAAAGCAGCAGCTTATTTTCTGACAGGAACAGACAAGAGAGACTACATTTTCCTCGGCTGATCTATAGATGACCGACTATCTGGCTTCTCCAGCTAACTGATATCTTAGACCGCAGTCAGAAAGATCTCACATCTACTGAACAGAGAGAGAAGGAATTCAGTTCTTGATTTGAGCTCAGTATGAAGGTAGTTTCTATTCTTATTTCAAACTCTGCTGTAATTTGATTCCTGTAATTTACTTCATCTTCGACATAGTCTGCTTTATCTTACCCATACACTCTTTCTTAATTTCTTCCTGATATATTTTTATATCTGCCATACAATCAGACAATGCTTATGGTTTAATTAATGTGCATTTCGTTTTCTGACACAAGAGGGCAGTACAGTACCTGTCTTTGCTGTATGTTTTAAAAAGTGAAACTTCTCATCCAGCTCCACCTGTGTGGTTCCTATTTTAATCTAAATCTCAGCTACACTTCCCTGAACATCAGCACTAATCTGTGTGGTTCATTTTTAGTGTATGATATGATATGATTTATTTATATTTATATTGACAAAGATGTGTCTGATTATACTGCTGACAGTTCAGATTGATGGCGAGTGACTAAGTCTCCTAATGATTGGTGTTGATAATCTCAGGTAGTAGCTGCAGAAACCTGGGCAGCCTCCTAAAACCAACTGCAGGTCATCTGGTCTGAATCTTTTCAGCATCAGTGGATCTGAGCTTCGGTTCACTCTGACAATCAGTGGGGCTCAGGCTGAAGATGCAGGAAAATATTACTGTGAATCTGTGCAGAGTGCACACCCATACAAACACTTCTCACATTTGAGGTACAGTATGGGAAAGGGAATGGGAACTAAATCTTTAGCTTTCATATACTGAACATTTACATTTACATCTCTCACATATCCAAAATTTCAGTAATGATCAAATCTAACTCTAATAAAGAAGTTTTGTGATATTATAAATTAAAATGCTCAGGATGACAGCATGTCATTTTGTCTTCTATCTGCTTCCTTCCAGAAGTTGTGCTTGTTGGCAAAGACAATAAATCTTACTTATAATTAATTAATTAAGGTTTTATTTACCATGACTCACACCAGTAGGGTAATCTGGTGTTAAAGGTGTAAATTTTAACTATATTCATTGGTTGTTTTTAGCCCTAATGGAGCTCTCTGTATTTACACTTACATTTCAATTAGAGATGCAAGTCTTGTTGATTATTATTCAAAATTAATTGGTGCAGTGTAAACCATTAAATGAAGTCTTAGAGGTGGAGAACTCCTTCAGTGACTGCTTCACTCCAGGTGCACCAAGGAGAGGTGTTGCAGGTCCTTCCTTCCAGCAGCTCTAAGGTCTCAAGAATTTCCCCATTGTGGGAAAATAAAGGCTTTTTTTTTTTTATTCTATTCTATTCTATGACCATCGTTGGTCCAAAAAAAACCTTAAGGATTTAGATCAGACCTAGCATAGATTTTCTTTTATTGTGTATGTACATTTTAGCCTGCTGATTTTTTAGGTTTTTAGATGTAAATTTTGTCACAGACAGTTTCACATTTCATCTTTTCCTGGTTGTGCCGTTTTTGATAGCTGTACACTAGTTTCTCTTCTACTGAAATTCACTCAGGCATGTGGTCTTTCTACATGTCATCCCCATTCATGTGTGGGATTCTTTCCATCTGGATGCCTATGGTTGTTTCTACTGAGTTTCTTTGTGTTATTCCGTCATTGGCTGGCAACCTGCCCAGGGTGTACCGCGCAATATTTAAAGTTAAGAAATAAGCACATTTGTTACAGGCCCTGGTTTGGTGGAGTTCAGGGGCTTGAGTCACAGGACGGTTTGTTAGCCTGCCGACTGTGGCAAATAAAACATGTGCATTGTTAGTGATTTGCAAATGGTCTTAGAAAAAAAAAATTGTCTAGAATTTTTTTATTCTAAATTATATCTGTAAATTCTCTCCTTAGAGATATTATATTGAATCTGTACTACAGACTTTTGTAATCTGCTTTCGGCTTTTCAACACTCTCCTTTGTCATTTCAAAATGGTCAAGCCCTTCTGCAGACTTTTTCTTCACAGAAAAGAAAAAAAATACTTTAACTAGAGCAACCTAATCAGTGATGTGTGAAGTTAAGCACCACTGATCCTTCTTTCCAGGCGCTGCTGGACTTTAAGAACATCGCTGTTCCCCAAAAAAACCCTTAATAAGGATTTACATAATTTTCAAAGACACATTTTTAAACATTGAGTTGTAACTTTGAGCTTGCTGTTATTTTATTCCCATTGTTACAAAAACATTTTGTAGCTTAGTCAGCTATCACACACAGTCAATCAAGCCTGTTGTCTTTCATTTCTTTCTTTCATGTCTGGGATTCCTTCATTGTACTATTGCTTCCTCTCTCCCTAAAAAAACATAATTGTTAGATTTTGTTAGTGTCACAATTGCCCTTAGATGAGAGTGGATGCCTATGGTTGTTTCTGCTGATTGTCTTTGTGTTGTTCTGTCATTGGCTGGTGTTTTGCCCAGGATGTACCCCGCCATTTATCCAAAGACTGCTGGAAATGTAGCACCAGGCCCCCGTGACCCTGATGGACAAAATGGTTGAGAGGTTGGATTGATGGACGGATGGATGGATGGACGGATGGATG
>NW_015150856.1:651370-653325 GCF_000732505.1 Cyprinodon variegatus
AGTAGATCTGGATCTGATTACACTTTAACCATCAGTAGAGTTCAGGCTGAAGATGCTGGAGATTATTACTGTCTGGGTGACCATGGGGGTGCGTTCACACAGAGATTTTTAGCCGTACAAAAACCTCCCTCAGTCAGACTGCAGACACACTGAGCTGTTAGAGCAGAAACTGACTGCAGCTGCTGAGGTGGAAGAGACCCTGATACAGACCACTGAACACAGAGCTGACAGAAACCTCACCAAGCACTAAGGTCAATTATGATAGATAACATTTATCATTTAAAGATGAGTATTTTGTTGTTTGCTTGTAGATTTCAAAATGTATTTAAAAACATGCTTTTATTTAGCTTATCACAAAACTCCACTAGAGATTTTAATAAAAACAAAAGTTAATTGTTAAATCAATAATCCAAGTATAGCCATCAGCATCATTATCAGCCACTTGAACAAACTTAATATACAGGCTAGAAAGAAAAAAAAAAATACTTTGAAATGTTAATCAGTAAACAAAATGATAAAATGTTTATAGTTCAATGTATTTCATAAACTAAACGGCTGCCAAAGCATAAGGTCCATCCATCCATCTTATTCCATCAGGGTAACACAAAGATATACAACAGCGCACACACACACTCAGCTCAAAGGAAAATTTAAAGATGCCAATTAACCTAAAAGGAGAAAGCCGGAGTACCCAGAGAGAACCCATGCATTCACAGAGAGAACATACAAACTCCATGCAAAAAGAGCCGGGACTGAAATCGAACCTAAAAACTTCTTGCTCCAAGGCATCAGCGCATCAAACTTCTCCACTGCCCAGTCCCACATGAAGTCTATATGGTTATTTTCACTATAGCCACTGGTTCTGTTTTTTCTGCACTTATTTTCACTTTTAAGTTAATCATCAGTAAAACAGGAGAACTAAATCAAAAGGATCAAATATACTGACCGCTGAACTGGGAAAATATATTTTAGTGAAGTCAGTTCGGTTCCTTAACATACAAATCAGCCTTGAAAATGTTATGCATCTGTACTTTAACCATCAGGGGTGTTCTGGATGAATATGCTGAAGATTATTAATGTCTGGGTTGCCATAGTGATTGAATGTGGGTTTACAAAGTGATGTAGACCTTTTTCAGTCTTACTGTGGGCTGCAGGTTTAGAGAGATCATGAGAATTAAGTCAATGACACATCTCAGAGGCTGCTGTAAAAAAAAAAATGTTCAAACTATTAATTTATTGCTTTTACTATTTGTTATATTTATACTATACCCAATTCTAACAGAGAATCTGTTTTTTTAAATATGGATTGCCAACAAGGTTTTAGGAAACTTGAAAGGAGACTAAAAACAACATGAGATGAGATTTCAACAAGTACCGGTACACAAAAATAAACACAAAGAAAATGATTATTATAAATCTGCACTTTTATTGAAACAATTAGTTCACTTCAGGTTTTATTAAAGAGCATTTTACAATGATTTTAGAAATCTGTTCAGACATGAAGATGCAGCTCTACTCTGGGCAGAGGTCAGGGTCCAGGGTATGAGTGACAGGACTCTGTCCACTCTGATTGGCCTCACAGCTCACTGAGCCCGCCTTCCTCCACTGGTCTGCAGGGAGGCTCAGGGTGCTGCTCCAGCTGTAGCGGCCGTCCCTCCCCAGGACCTCCAGGCTGTTAGACACCCCTGAGGACCTGCTGCTGCCCCCCACCTTCCAGCCCAGCCTCCAGGTTGAAGGGAAGCCCCCGCTGGCCAGACACACCAGTGTGACACTGCTCTGCTGCTGCTCCTCTTTGGAGGGGGGGAGGACGGTCAGGGTGGGACGCACCACACCCACTGGAGGAGAGAGGGGGAGGAGAGGGGGAGAAAAAACCCAGGAATGAGAATGAGAGCTGCTAAAAACACCTTCAAAGCTTCATTCTTCATGGTTAATGATGACATCTTCATACGTCTCTG
>NW_015150856.1:654097-662620 GCF_000732505.1 Cyprinodon variegatus
GTTTCTTTGCCTCATGGGAGAGTGTTGTAATATTCTTCAGTAATTCATGTTTTATTTTTTGCAAAAGCTAAAATAATCAAAGAATAGTCTAAGTTATACAAATCTCAAAACTATTAAATTATATATATCTGTTATAAGTTTTGCTGTATTAGAATATTAGAAATATCTGTTGGTAAAAGGGAAGAAATATTTATACCTTTAAAAGAGATTTGCTTTAAATCCAAATACCAAAATTCGTCTTGTCTCTATTTTATCTTCTTCTCTTTTGTTCAGGTGTTGAATAGTTTATATCCAGCCACTCTTTGTTCAGATGTTGTGTCTCTGTTTGTCTCCAGTGCGCTGAGAGCAGAGAAATCATTTCCATAGAGAGGAGGCTTTGCATGGTCAGCTGATCCTCCAGGGAACTGAGAAGGTTTATAGTCCTGAGAGTTCAACACTGCAGGACTGTGATCTATCAGTCAAGCCAGCAGAAACAACAAGAACCATGACTCTCATCTTCATCCTCATCTGGACACTGACCTGCTGCTGTTTTACAGGTTCATTCCCTCAGCAACATTTCTAACATGATGTGCTGCTTTTACTCTCATGCCTTTCTGCTGATAAATGAAGGATTTGTTTTTGTCTGCAGGATGCAGCGCTCAGGTGACTGTGACTCAACCTCCAGTGGAGACATTTACTCCAGGATCGACTGTCACTATTCAGTGTACAACAAATCCTGCTGTTTTAAAATATGATGATGGTGATGATGCTTTGTTCTGGTATCAGCAAAAACCAGGACAGCCTCCAAAGCTCCTGATAAAATACGCAAAAACGCTTCATACAGAAACACCAGATCGGTTTGGTGGTAGTGGAAGGAACTCTGACTTCACTTTGACCATCACTGGAGTTCAGGCTGAAGATGCAGCAGTTTATTACTGTAAGAGCATACATATTATAGCAGGCTCATGGGTCTTCACACAGTGATTTTTAGCTGTACAAAAACCTCCCTCAGTCAGACTGCAGACACACTGAGCTGTTAGAGCAGAAACTGACTGCAGCTGCTGAGGAGAAAGAGACCCTGATACAGACCACTGAACACAGAGCTGACAGAAACCTCACCAAGCACTAAGGTCACTTACAATAGATAACATTTATAATTTAAAGATGCCTGAGTTGTTTACCAGTAAATGTCAACATTAACCTAAAACATACTCAACTGTAGGTGAGTATTGATAAACTCCAACTAAAGATGGCGTCGAAGGAAGGAGTTTTCCCTGCAACTGGAGGGATGTTGGTTCAAGACCTGGTTCCGACTTTCAGCGTCATTGTGTCCCTGGGCAAGACACTTCACCTGCATTGCCTACTGATGGTGGTAAGAGGGACTGGTGGCGCCAGTGTAGCCGTGCTTCTGCCAGTGAGCCTCAGGGCAGCTCTGGCTATTCAATTCAATTCAGTTTATTTATATAGCGTCAATTCACAACTTGTCATCTCAAGGCACTTTACAATTCAACCAGATCATACAGTGAAAATGCTTCAAAGGTCTCTATCTAAGTAAAACCAGTTAATTGCATCGACTCATTGACTCAAAGGCAATTCCTCACACCAAACATGCTTACAGTGACAGGGGAGAGGAAAAACTCCTTTTTAAATAAAGGAAACCTACATCAGAACCAGGCTAAGTGTGGGCGGCCATCTGCAGAGGCCAACTGGGGTTCAAGGACACAATGTAGTTTGTCACCATCAGTGAGTGAGTGTGTGGGTGAATGAATGAATGTAGTGCAAAGCGCTTTGGTCAAGTCTCCTGACTTGAAAAAGGCCTGTACAGGCCATATACCATTTATAGAGTTAATCTCATCAGCCACTTGCACAAACTTGATATACAGGCTAGAAAGATAAAACCTTTAAACAAAGTCTGGCAGTAATACTAGAACGCATGGATAGCTACATTAAAGGGGGAAATTATATCTGTAGGATCAAAGTTAGAGAAAGACAGACTTACATGATACATAATATTTAGGACATGCTTACAATTCCTGCTATACTTTATATTTTATGTCAAAATATATACTTTATATACAAATATGAAAAAAATCTTTGGATGCCAATCCTAAGCAGCAAAAAAACCTGATTAAAAAATTAAAATGTCCATTAAAAAGAAATTCTAAATTCTATAAGAAAATTTTTGTTTAAACTAAACACTGAAAGGCTCTCAGGGCATCAGGTCATATAATATTTTTAATATTTTCACTATTTAAATTTTTCTCTTTTTGATTTCACTTCCTAAGATTGTTTTTTCCCCAGGATTGTAAATTCTTAACTGAAAAACCAAACATGGAACAAACTCCTTGGTTCTGTTGACATCATGAACAAGCAGTTGAACAGGAGAACCACAATCAAGAAGTCCGATATACCGAATTCAATCAGTTTTATTGTGAAAAAATGTTGTTATAAAGTCTCCTGGGTTTCTAAACACACACAAACCAGCCTTGAATATACTAATGGATCTGCAGGGCGACACGTCACATTCTGACCAAGACTGTTGAAAAGTAAACACAAATATTTACTCCTTATTCCACTATTGTACTTCTTTGATCGTTTAAAATGCCAAAAAAAATCCAAACATTCTTGTTACTTTTTTGAAGTACAAAAAGTATCTATTAAGATTTATGAAGTGATTTTTAGAGCATTAGATTATAGATGAATTATCGTCTATAACGTGTTTAAATTTATGCTGAGTTTGTTACATTGTCTGTGTATTGTGTAATGTCTTGTACCTTTAACATCTGATAATATGAATACATATAAATATATATTGGTACTTCATTGTAGTAACTAACAGCGGGGAACATTCTTAAAATCTGTGTTTTTCTTTATATTCAGTTTTTATCTACACTGTGTGCAGAATTATTAGGCAAATGAGTATTTCGACCACATCATCATTTTTATACATGTTGTCTTACTCCAAGATGTACAGGCTTGAAAGCCAAATATCAATCAAGTAAATCAGGTGTTGTGCATCTCTGTAATGAGAAGGGGTGTGGCCTAATGACATCAACACCCTATTTAAGGTGTTCTTATTAGGCAACTTCATTTGCTTTGGCAAAATGGGTCAGAAAAGAGATTTGATAGACTCTGAAAAGTAACAAAATCGCAAAATCAAGTGGTTCATGGCAAATAGCCAACAGGGGTGCAAGAAGCGTGTTGAAAAAAGAAAACGCAAAATAACTCCCCATGAATTGAGAAGGATCAAGTGTCAAGCTGCCAGGAAGCCATTAGCCACCAGTTGTGGCATATTTCAGAGCTGCAACATGTCTGGAGTGCCGAGAAGCACAAGGTGCTCAATACTCAGGGTACTGGCCAGGGTAAGGAAAGCAGAAAAAAAGGCCACCTTTGAACAAGACACACAAGACAAAACTTCAAGATTGGGCCAAGAAATATCTGAAGACTGATTTCCCCAAGTTTTGGTCTGAGGAAATGAGAGCGAGTCTTGATGGGCCAGATGGATGGGTATGAGGCTGGATCAGTAAAGGGCAGCAAGTTCCTTATCGACTCAGACACCAGCAAGGTGGAGATGGGGTACTGGTATGGGCTGGTATCATCAAAGATGAGCTTATGGGACCTTTTCAGGTTGATGATGGAGTCAAGATCAATTCCCAGACCTACTGCCAGTTTCTGGAAGACACATTCTTTAAACAGTGGAACAAGAAGAAGTCGCCTTAATTCAAGAAACACATGATATTCATGCAGGACAATGCTCCGTCACACGCATCAAAATACACCACAGCCTGGCTGGTCAGAAAAAGTCTAAAAGGAGAAAAAAAAATTACGTGGCTCCTTTGTTCACCTGATCTGAACGCCATTGAGAACCTGTGGTCCTTCATGAAATGTGAGATCTACACGGATGGAAAACAGTCCACCTCTCTGAACAGTGTCTGGGAGGCTGTGGTGGCTGCTGCACAGAATCTGGATCGCAAACGGATCAAGACACTGACAGAATATATGGATGGAAGGTTGTTGAGCATCATGGTGAAGAAAGGTGGCTATATTGGTCACTTATTTGTTTTTTGTTTTTTTGAATGTCGCAAATGTTTATTTCTGAATTTTGAGTTGTTATAATGATTTACCTGGTGAAAATAACCAATTGAGATGTGTATATATTTGTTTTTTATTACGTTGCCTAATAGTTCTGCACAGTAATATTTACCTGCACACACAGACATCCTCATAAAATGGCCAAATCTAAAAAAACACATTACTTCCAAAAATATGACAATGTATCTTTCACACTGTTACTCTGTTGTCATTTCATTCCTGTAGTTTACTTTATCTTTACATGGTCTGCTTTATGGTAAATAAAAAAAATGGTAAATGGCATGTACTTATATAGCGCCTTTATTCAAGTTAGGAGACTTGACCAAAGCGCTTTACACTACATTCATTCACCCATTCACGCACACACTCACACACTGATGGTGGCGAGCTACATTGTAGCCACAGCTGCCCTGGGGCTCACTGACAGAAGCGGGGCTGCCGTACGCTGGCGCCACCGGGCCCTCTGACCACCATCAGTAGACTATGCAGGTGAAGTGTCTTGCCCAAGGACACAACAACACTGAAAGTCGGAGCTTGAACCGTCAACCCTTCGATTTCAGGGCAAACTCCTACATCCAACGCCACTGTCACCCCCCACCCATACACTCTTTCTCAATTTCTTCCTGATATCTTTTTATATCTGCCATACAATCAGACAATACAGACTTATGGTTTAATTAATGTGCATTTCTTTTTCTGACACAAGAGGGCAGTACATGTCTTTGCTGTATGTTGTAAAAAGTGAAACTTCTCATCCAGCTCCACCTGTGTGGTTCCTATTTTAATCTGAATATCAGCTACAATCGCCTGAACATCAGCACTAATCTGTGTGGTTAATTTTTTTGGTGTACGATATGATTCTATCTTTTTTATTCACATCGACAAAGATGTGTCTGAATATACTGCTGACTGTCCAGATTCATGGTCAGTGACTCCTGCTGTGAAGTCTGCTGATTTGGGGGAGATGGTCTCTCTGAGCAGAACAGTCAGTAATGGATTTGATGATATTCTGAGTCGGTATCTGCAGAAACCTGGGCAGCCTGCTAAGCTGCTTTTTTAAAATCAACTGCAGGTCATCTGGTCTGAATCATCAGCAACAGTGGATCTGAACCTCAGTTCACTCTGACAATCAGTGGAGTTGAGGCTGACAATGCAGCAGATAATTACTGTGAATCTATGCAGCGTACACAACCATACAAAAACCTCTCTGAGATCTGAAGGGAAGGATATGGACATGCACCACTGCTCACATGAAAAGTTTACCCCCACACACACATACAGGGAGATAAAAGAGGGTGGTGACTTACAGGAATGGGAACTAAATCTCTGGCTTTCATATACTGAACATTTCCATTTCCATCTCTCACATATCCAATGGTTTAGTCATGTTCAAATCTAACTCTCAGAAAAGAACATTTATTTTAATTTTTATGATTTTGTGAAATAAAATGCTCAGGATGAAAGCATGTCATTTTGTCTTCTGTCTGCTTCCATCCAGAAGGTTGTTTTTTTTTATAGGCAATAACTTTTACTTATAAAAGTATTAATAAAACATCTTGAGGGTTTTATTTACCATGACTCACACCAGTAGGGTAATCTGGTGTTAAAGGTGTAAATTTTAACTATATTTATTGGTTGTTTTTAGCACTAATGGGGCTCTCTGCATTTATCCTGTACAAAATTAACATGTTTATGTTTATTCTAAGTAAAAACTAAATAAAAACATAATTTTACAACCATTTTCATAAGAGATGTAACTGTTGTTGAATAATATTCTGAATTGATTGATGCAGCGTAAACCATTAATTAAGTTTTAGAGATGGAGAGCTCCTTCAGTGACTGCTTCACCTAAGGCTTCCTGTTTTTCCTGTTTTTAATGGCATAGGTTTTTTTGTGTGTGTGTAAATTTCAGTCTGCTGGTTCTATATGCCCGTTGTTAAATGAGTATTGTTTCAGTTTCACATTTAATTTTTTCTGGTTGTGCTGTTTTTCATAGCTATACACTAGTTTCTCTTCTATTGAAAGTCACTCAGGCATGTGGTCTCTCCACATATTATCCCCTTTCATCTGTGGATGCCTATGGTTGTTTCTACTGAGTGTCTATTCTTATATATTTAATCGAAAAGGTTTTACAAACAAACAATTATACAGAAGAACATTAGACAGGTGCTCTAAAATAAAATAATTAAAAGGAGTGTAATTACTTTACACTATTCTTTGAAATAATGTTATTCAATTAATTACATGATTTGTTTATTGATTTCAATTAATATAAGGGATTTAATGTACTCTTTTTATGCAAAAAACATCTGAAGTTGGGGGACATTTTGGAATATTTACATTTATGTATATGATATTTGCCATACAAAATGAATAGGTTTGTAATAGATGTCTCCATGGGCAAAATACAGTGTTATACTCTTAAAGTCAATGACAATATATGTTGCAAGTTTATATTGTTCCAGAAGAGTCCATAAGAAATTGATAGATTGGGCACATTGATAGAATAAATGAGATAAGGTTCCTGGTTCCATATAAACTTAGACACAGCTTTATTTAAGTTCTAGTTCCAGTACTTTATATGGGGTACTGTCATGATGGGTTCACTGAAGGAGATCCAGTTATGCAGAACACCACTGACGGACACAAGGATGAAAAGTTTAACAGTTTATTTAGGCACAAAACACACAGAATGTACTGATTCAGGTTCGGGCCTGGATACTGGTTCACCGGAGTCTGCGTGAGAGACAGCACAGTTAGTGACTGCTGACAGGGTTTGATTTCCACAGGTTCACTGATTATACCTTGAGGGTTCTTGAGGTTTACTTTGGGAGAGTCACTGTTGGTACTGGAGAAGAGTTTGTCAGCAGAGTCCGTTTGCTGCTTCAGCGTCTCACGTCTTAGCTTGAACAGACCTTGGCTTGGATTTCCCAGCTCTAGTCCAGAGCTGCTTGGGTGTTCTCTGTGAATCTTCAGGGTTTGGCTCAGAGGGTCGGCTCGGCAGGTTAGCTGTTCCAGAGCTTTCACAGAGGAGGCACGGGTTTCCTGGAAAACAGAGACAGTAGTTAGAATCCAACCTGGATTCAAAGTCATGGAGATAAGACAAAGTCACTGAGGATCTAGGCTTTAGCGCTGACCAACTGGAACAACACTGCGGCGTTGAGGCAAGGTCTGAAGACAGCTTATGTAGTGGATCCTCTGATGATCTTGACGAGCTGCAGCTGTGCAGGAGGCTCCCTCAGAGGATCCACGGCGGACTCTGCTGGAGAAAGATGGGATTTCTCCAGCTCCCAACAGGTACAAAGATTTAGAGCAAATTACCATTAAAGATAAAAAAATGACAGACAATATAAAAAGAGTGTATATAGTCCCCAAAAGGCATAAAAAAGTTGTTATGTCCTGGGATAAGATTCCCTTAGATATAAAAATATATCTGCACAGTAGAGAGGTAAGGGAAGAGTACAAATTCGTTGACTTGGTTTTTTGCACTTGCACTGCAGAAATGTACTGACTATATAAATAAATGAAAACTAAACAGACTACACAGTAGTGACTTGGATTACTTAAATTGTACTGCAGAGATGTACTGACCTTATAAATTAGTGAAAAAATTACAAAGAAAATTACACAGGCTGTACAGTAGTTGGCATGTGTTATTACACAGTGAGAGAAAAGAATATTGACAATAAGTACCCAAACATTTTTTCAGTTAAGATATAAGCCCATCTGTTACAGGCCTTCTTACAGGGTTTCTTAGCCTGTCGACTGTGACAAATCTTGCATTTTTCAGTTGTAAATAACATCTGTATATTCTCTTTTTAAAGATATGATATTGAACCTAGATTCCAGAATTGCCGTGATCTGCATTCAGCTTTAAGACATTCCTTTTTGTAATTTCGAAATAGTGGGGCACTTCTGCAGACTGATATCCAGCAGATAGCTGGGTTTTATAACCATCACTGTTCCCATGTTTACATCCTCATTGTTAAATGCACATTTTTACACATTTTGTTGTAAATTTTAGTTTGTTTTTATCTTATGCCCATTGCTACAAAACATTTTGTAGATTAGTCAGCTATCACAATCAGTTTCACATTTCATTTTTGATAGCAGCACAGTATTTTTTTTCCTACTGAAATTCATTTAAACTTGTCTTTCTAAATGCTCTTAAAGCCCGATCATGTCGGGGATTCCTTCCATGTACTTTTATTTGCTCTCTCATTTCATCAGTGTGTCAATTGCCCTTAGATGAGAGTGGATGCCTATGGTTGTTTCTGCTGAGTGTCTTCGTGTATTTCTGTGATTGGCTGGTGACCTGCCCAGGGTGTACCCTGCCATTTAACCAAAGACTGCTGGAAATGTAGCACTGTGACCCTGATGGATGGATGGATGGATGGATGGATGGATGGATGGATGGATGGATGGATGGATGGATGGATGGATGGATGGATG
>NW_015150856.1:662846-669700 GCF_000732505.1 Cyprinodon variegatus
TAATCTAAATTCATCTCTGCTCCTCACAGTTTAAGTTCCTCTGTTACAGAAGGTCCAACGTGTGTTTCTGCTCTGACTCTGAAACCTGCATCAGGATGATGTCTCCAGTAACTCTGATTGTTCTGTTGGGTTTTCTCACTCAGGGTCAGACTGACTTTTAAACCTGTTGGATTTTTTTTTTCTCTTTGAACTCAAACTGAACATTTTATTTATTGTTTTTCTTTAATTTTCTGAATTAAATTTATTTTTCTTTCATTTCAGTTTCATCTGCCAACAATTTCCTGACTCAGTCTGAAAGATCAAAGTCAGTGAGTGTTGGAGCCACTGTGACCATCAGCGCCACAGGAAGTTCTAATATTGGTGCTGATCTGAGTTGGTACCTTCAGAAACCCGGACAGCCTCCCAAACTTCTTATATACAAAGCTTCAACTCTGTTCTCAGGAACTCCATCTAGAATCAGAGGCAGTAGATCTGGATCTGATTACACTTTAACCATCAGTGGAGTTCAGGCTGAGGATGCTGGAGATTATTACTGTCTGGGCTACCATGGTGGTGGTGTGTTCACACAGTGATTTTTAGCCGTACAAAAACCTCCCTCAGTCAGGCTGCAGTCACACTGAGCTATTAGAGCAGAAACTGACTGCAGCTGCTGAGGATGAAGAGACCCTGATACAGACCACTGAACACAGAGCTGACAGAAACCTCACTAAGCACTAAGGTGTCATTTTTAATATAGCCTCTGTTTCTGTTTTATTTTACTGCATTTTTTGTTACATATTTCATTTGCTTTCAGGTCTCTAACTTGTTATTTGATAAACCAAATGGGACAAAAGTCTTTTTTAAAAATAAAATCATAAGTCAGCAGTTCATCAGGAGAATTAAAAGAAAAAAGTGAAATATACTGACTTCTCACAGTTATATTGGAGAAATATTTTCTTTTGATTCAGCTCAGTTCTAAACACATAGGGACCAGCCTTGAATGATAGGTCCCCACAGAGAGACACATATTAGATCTTAACCAACCTTAGTTTTTATTTCAACACATTCTTCTGAGATTGTTTAAAATACCATTCTGGAAAAATGCAAAAAATTATAACAAACTGTCTATGATTTGTGATTGTTTTCTGTTCAGTAAAGTTAAGTAAAGTAAATAAAATTAAATGCACACCTGTTGTGCAAAATAGCCTATAATATGTGTTATCATTCATATCATCTGTAAAGTTCGGAATTATTTACTAATGCCAAGTAAAATGTGACAAAGACAACTATATTACTCATGAAATATCTATTAACAACATATTTCAGAGAAAAATCCAAACTTCATCAAACACACTCAGTTAAACCAGACAGGTTAGGCAAACGAAACAGACATTAACAATGGAACTGACCATGAGAAGGCTGCACTGTCCATGGTTCTGAATCTGACCCACATATGATAACTGTAAAATTTAGAATCAGCCTTACAGGTGCTTTTGTAAACATTCAGCCAACTAACAAATTAAACACTGAGGAGAGACCCACTCGCAAATCCTGCTCAACAGAGAGCATCGACCTATTCTTGTTCTTCATGTCAACAAGGGTGGAGAAAGACAGTTCACAGAGGAAGGTGATGATGGGGAAATGAAGAAGCCAGTTTGGTAGCATGGTGGGCGATGTTTGGTTATTCTGATGCTTAAACAGGCCAAAATTAATTGAGTGGGAGCTCACAAAATTTTAGTTTTAGCATGCCGTTCACATACTCTGCAGTCTCCTCTCTCTCCTTCATATTGAGCTTCTTGGTTGAGGACTTCATTCCTGGTTGAATTGGTCTCAGAATCATAGTCCTCAATGTGGGCCACACGTGGAAAATAGTACTCAAAGCTCTCTTTTAAGGTCTTAAGGTGTTCAGCATATACAGCGCACTCCCTGGCTGTACATGACATGGAGCAGCCAATGCCAGCCGGAACATTTCCAGTCTGCCCAAAGACCCTCAAATCTTGTGTGTTGATGCTAACATTTTTTCATTCCTGCCCTGAAGCTTTGTCCAAATATGTCTGCAAGGTAAGTCAACCTGGTGCACCACCTCCCATCTGTGAGCCTGTCCTTATGTGGGACAACGCATTCTCTTGAAAATTTCAACAGCTCTTCCCAAAGCTCATAAAGACAGCTAAGGACTTTTGCACATGCTTTCACCAGTGCAACAAATCGTTCTACTCTCCATGTCATGCATGCTGCATCATCTGTGCAAAGAATGATGCATATTCTAGGTCAGTGTTCTCTTTTATATAGTTATTTATCTTAAATATTTCTTCTCCTGTTGTACGGCTTCCTATTTCTTTGCAAAAGAAAAATTTCTCTTTGATAGAGTCATAATCAATATACCCGACGTTTGCCAGAAGATGGACAGCCCCACTTAAGTCAGTAGATTCATCTATTTGTAGGGAAAATCTTTCACTTGCCTGGAGTTTCGCTTTCGAATTCACAACTTTGTGAAAGGTGGAATTCATAGTTCTCTTTTATTAGTTATCAAAGAATTGTTTTTAGAGTTTGCCTCTGTTTTATGAAATAAGTGCATACAAAGTTACGGTGGCCCAGAGGTATCAACACTAATACAAAAGCTGCAATGCAAATACAAAAGCTGCAACATAAACACAAAAGATGCAACGCAAATACGAAAGCCACAACATAAATACAAAAGCCGCAGCACAATTACAAAAGCCGTAACACAAATACAAAAGCCGCAACAAAAATACAAAAGCCACAACACAAATACAAAAGCCGCAACACAATTACAAAAGCCACAACACAAATACAAAAGCTGCAAAACAAATACAAAAGCCACAACACAAATACAAAAGCCACAACACAAATACAAAAGCCGCAACACAAATACAAAAGCTGCAACACAAATACAAAAGCTGCAACACAAATACAAAACCTGCAACACAAATAGAAAAGCTGCAACACAAATACAAAAGCTGCAACACAAATACAAAAGCCACAACACAAATACAAAAGCTGTAACACGATTACAAAAGCCACAGCACAAATACATAAAGACATAAAAATTAACATAAAATTGATTTAAAAACAAAATAACAACTTTACTCTCTTTTGTAAATCACAATACAACTAAGTTTCCTTCATAGCTCATAATACTCATTATCAAAGTAGTAGAGTAAACACCGTTTGGGAACCAATAGATCAGAGGACTTTGGCACGTCTGGATCAGAGCTTGAGCTGTTTTCTTTCTACCAAGTTGTTGAATTATGTTTTTTTTAATGAGTCAATCCTATATTATCTGAAGGAATCAATTATTTATTTTGTAATACACCATGAAATTATTAATGTCACCCCTGGTTTTGGCCTGTGGCATCTCTGACCTCAATGAAGGAAGATTCGCTCCTGTCATTGCCCTCTTCCCATGATGTCCAAGAGTCCCATCCCTATGCCCAGTGTTTTATCAATGTCATGTGCTTTAGGCACATAATGATGTTGTTTATTTTTCTTCCTAGATTGTTTAATATTGACTTTAGTTGAATAACTTTTTGTCTAGTATATTTTGGAGTTTGAATACTTCCTTTTTGTAATTAATTGGGCTTGTTAATTTGTGTCTGTTGAAACGCCTATAAATAGGCTGGGTTTTGACATATTTGGGATGAGCCTACCGCCCTTCTGCTCGCTCGTCCATCACCATCACCAAGGGTGCGTCCTGACAAGGGGCATGCCCATCACTAGTAGCTGTAGGCTGCGGTTGACGTCCCCAGCCAGCCATGTGGTATTTTTGTTAAGCATTGATTGTTTACTGTTTTTCGTGTGACCAGTTGTCCTGTTTTTCGATTCTTTTTTTAGTAGATTCTTTCTTGCTATAGTACAGTACTAGTAAGGGCTTCGACTGCCCTGTATAGTGTTGGCCCCCTGCTGTACCGTTTTGTTCTTTTGATTTGCTCCAGGTCCAACTTTCTGTTAATACTTTTGGAGTTTTTTTTTTGTTTTTTTTTAACTTTCCATTTTTTTGGACACAGAAAGCTGAGGATATTTAAATATCTCTTTCTTTTTCTCTACAGAACATCCCCACAGCTGAATCGAAAGACAAGTAAAAAAAATAAATACATTTTTTTAACCCTCAATTTTGCCTACCGTATATGTCCTCAAATATGTTGTGCCTTTGTGAACGTAACAATCAATGACTGGCTATGCCTCACACATCTTTGAATGTGATGATTATGCTGCTGTAATTAATTAATAGAGCCCTAGAATGAAACGACAGGTTTTCTTCCTGCTCAGCGAAGACACATCATAGCAACATTCACTGACACATCGATATAGTTGATATAATAAGGGTGACCAGACGTCCTGTTTTTCCCGGACATGTCCTACTTTTCATACCTAAAATAATGTCTGGGGGGAATTTTTCATCGTCCGGGATTTTGGTCCACTACAGTGCAGCAGAACCAAGCCGTGAGCTCCGGGGCTGGTCCGGGAACTCCGGCGGACGGGGGCCCGGAGCCAGCAGGGGATGGAGCGACCAAACCCGACCCGGCGACGGTAGCCGTGGCCTTTGGTAAGGCACACGGGGGGGAAGCATACCGTCACTGGGTCAGGTTCTGTCACTCCGTCCCCTGTTGGCTCCGGACCAGCCCCCGACCTCATGGCTCGGTTGGAATGCTGGGTCCAGTCCAGCCAGCGGCCCATACTTTAGAAAGTATGTTGAATTAAAAGAAGGTGGACTTGATTAACTGAATTTTTAGGTTGGTTAAATATCCTAGAAATTGCCATTAACAACTAATAAATGTTTAATTGTAGCCGTTCACTCTCACACCAATATTTAATAAAAATTCAGCTTTGGTTGCAAGTTATCCACTAGATTGTCAATAAAACAGGAGCTTGTGGACATGTTTATTGATTGAATATCCATTTAGAAAAAAAAATGGATTAAACAAAGTCTGATGATGTATCACAGCAAGCTTTATTAGAGGCCACAGCAAATGAATCCCACTCACATCCAGCTGAGCTCCACACATTAACCTAAGTTATTGAACATTTCACAGCAGTGTTGTTCACAAAAAGCTTTACTTTCTCTTCCCAACATTTAAACTCATACTGATGAGAGCAGCAGGTGTTTTCCTCCTTCTCTCCCACTCAGAGCTCCTGTCCTGGGCTTCCATCAGCCTCTCTGGCCCTCACAGTGCTCCTTCTGAAGGACTTGATCTGGCTGTGGTGGTGATGGAGGACCCTGCAGGAGTACAGCTCTCCTTTCATCCAGTTCTCCTGGCTCAGGCTCAAGCTGCTGCTGCTGCTGTAACGTCCGCTCTTCTCCTCCTCTGAGCTGCTCAGGACCCCCTCTGTCACCTCGGTGCCGTCCACCTCCCAGCTCACAACGGCTCCCTGAGGAGAGTAGACGCTCAGCAGGCAGACCAGCGTGGCCGACCCCCCAGAGAGCTGCTCAGAGGAGGGGGGCAGCAGAGAGACTGAGGGTCTGACCATGGGGCCAGCTGGAAGGGAGAGCAGAGACACACAAGGAGCAGATCAACTTCTGCTGGAGGACACACAGCTGGACATCACACAGTTATTATAGTAAATGATACTAGAATAACACAGAGGAGACAGATTTAGGAGAAGTTGGGGTTTATAAATCCATAAAATATGTTTACTTCAGTTTAGGGTTTTCATTTGATTTTATAATTTTATGGAGCTTCAAGCTAAAAAGCAACACTGATTATTTGTTCTGAGCTCGACTCTCCAGGACTTAGAACCACAATAACAGGAGCAAAAAAAATTAAACAGAAGGAAAAGAGGGGAATAAAACATCAACTTAAATATAAAGCTAATTAATTTACTGTGAAACAAATGGCTGAAAACAGTTAAAGACGTTTCCATCTGTCTTTTTCACTTCCTCTTCACTGCATCAAAATAACAAACTTTTAACTTTAACTGCTGAAAGTAAATTTTCCTTGTTTATGTTTTCCTAGAGCCAACAGGTTTTAATAAAATAAAATAAAAATTCCAAAAACATAGATGTGCTTCTGAACTACGATCCTCCACATTATTTGATAGTAATATGATAATAATATATTTTTTTGAAAGACAGAAAAATACAATTTAAATGCAGCTTTAGAAATATTAAGATGTCATCAAATAAATAATATAAAATAAAAAAATGAAAAATACATCTGTACTCTTTGTAAAAAAAGTTAAGCTGCTGCCAACAAGCTATAGTCATGAAAAATAGAAAAAGCTCTAGGACTCCAACAATATTTCAGATATAGTTTAATCACCTTGTAATAAGATAAAAGCAATTAAAACATAGTTTTGTTTCTAATAAGATGAAATGGTGATACTCACAATGAATGATGAGTTTGGTTCCTCCACCAAAAGTCCACCACAGTGATAGAAACTCATTAAGAGGCCGTACAAAAACCTCCTGCTCTGACAGCAAACAACTTTTCACAACTTTTTATTCTATAAATTCATTTATTCGACTTTATTATTACTTTCTAGCTTTTAAAGAAAAAAAGTTTACCTCTCTATATCTGATTTACTCAAAAGCTCAGCTAAATGATCTAAAACACACAAATTCGGAATTTAGTCAGATCATAAAAATAGAAAACCATAAAATATCTCATTGGAAAACTAATATCAACAAGAGCCATAGGCCACATTTACCGGCAAGATTTAAATTATATATAATCCATATTTCTGTTCTTTATTTTCCATTTATGTTAAAATCCTCTACGGTTTAAATCCAGCCACTCTTTGTTCAGATGTTGTGTCTCTGTTTGTCTCCAGTGCGCTGAGAGCAGAGAAATCATTTCCATAGAGAGGAGGCTTTGCATGGTCAGCTGATCCTCCAGGGAACTGAGAAGGTTTATAGT
>NW_015150856.1:670440-682501 GCF_000732505.1 Cyprinodon variegatus
GAAAATATTATGAGACAGGAACAAAGCTAACAGGTTATTATCATCTAAAATACAGAAGACACAAGCTAGTCAAATAATTCCTAAAATTAAAAATCTCCATTCCAACAATGTTGAAACTGACACAAAAGCTGTATCAAATACATTTGCCAAATATTATAATCAATTATTTGAGGGTCAACTTCAGGAATTGGAAGAGAAAAAATACATTATTTCTTTGATATAATATCTTAAATTAGAAAAACTGATGGCAGATAAAGCCTCTACGTTAGAAGAGCCAACTAAAAAATTTTTTAAGAAATTTTGAAGGGGGGCCACCTACTGCCTTGTAAGGCAACCCTGGTAATGGGTGGCCCCCAAAACCGCCCCCCATAGAAGTGACATTGGGGCTCACCAGACTGATTGCTCACGCCTATGAGGGCTCCTGAAGGACAGAAAAAGGGCAAGGCCATTGGCACAGAAAGCTGCGAAATAGACGTACACAATGTATGACACACAAGGGTCATTTGGGTTGTAATTTCAAGAAATTGGTTGAGTGTGGGTCATAACTATGAGCCATGCAGTATGTCGCAATGAATAAGTGTGTATAAGGAAGAGGCTTTTGTCTTGTAGTCCCTTTAGTCTTATTTGGAAAGTCTATCATAGATGTGTGTCATGGGAAGGGTCATACCTAGCAGTGATATAGACTCAATTTCCAAATGTTAAATCACTGGTTTCCCTGTTATAAATGTATATATATATATGTATATATGTCACAAGAGGACAGTACCAGTCTTCGCTGTACTTTGATTAAAATCATTCAGCCCTACATACGCTGCTCCAGTTCTAATTTGAAAACAAGGTGATGCCCCACTTCCCAGAGCATCAGATTGTATTAAAGCAATAAGCTGTGTGGTTCAGTTTCACAGTGTATGATTTAACTTTATTGCATACATCAAAAATGAAGGTCTTTCTGATCTTGTTCCAAATACTGACAGTCCATTTTCATGCTGAGTTAGGAGATATAATTCTAATTTAGGATCTTCTGTTTTCAAGATTTAATTTGACTCTAAAATCTAGTCGACTTGATGATGATCTGAATTGGTATCTGCAGAAACCTGGACAGCCTCCTAGCCTGCTGTTTTATGAAACCAGCCATCAGAGGCCTCTGCATCTGATGCAGAGGCCTTTTAGCAGCAGTGGATCACAGCCTCAGTTCACGCTGACTATGAATGAATCTATGGCAGGATATTATTACTGTTTGTGGAAGCATAGTGGGCCTGCACACAGAGTTACAAATCTGTAAAAAAGATCTCCCTCAGATCTGCCAGCTTGGCTCAGTGCAAAAAATAGAAATCTAAATAAGTCAGTTTTATCTTAAAATAGGTGCACCTCTTCTTGAATTGAGGAGGCAAGTGAGATACTTTGCCAATGAAACAAAAAAATGTAAATTTAGAATAAGAAAAAAAAAAACATTGCATTGTCTTATTTTAAGTGCATATTATCTAATTATCTTATTTTAAAAATAAAAATACTCATTCCATTGGCAAATCATCTTATTTAGCTTCTCAAATTGAGGGTAAATACAGTTAATTTATGAAATCTTTACATATTTCTAGATTGTTTTTGTGGTGTTAAGGAGACTGACAGGCACCACTGCTTACATGAGCAGAGAGAGTGTTGACTTACTGGAGTAGGAACTCTAAATTTCATATACTGAACATTTAGATTTCATTCTCTTTCACCCCATTAATGTAATTACTGTTAAATGTGTGAATTTAACTTATATTTATTGGTTGTTTGTAGCAGAAATGAAATCATTTGTATTTCCTCTGTATTTAGCATATACAAAATTAACATGATGCTTATTCAGGAAACTAAATCAAAACATCCCTTCATAAGAATTTTCATTAGAGATGGTGATCTAGGTCAGGGTTCCTCTTTTCTGGTCCTAGAGGTCTGTTGTTCGGCATCTTTTAGGCATAGCTCTGCTTCAACAATTGAGTTAGATAATCAGGTCATTAGCAGGACTCAGGAGAACTGGACTGCAGACTAAGGAGATCATAGCCCTTTGATTCATGTGTGTGGAAACAGAGAAACATCTAAGGTGTAGGACAACAGACCTCGAGGACCAGAACTAAAGAACCCTGGTCTAGGTGATTATCATTAGAGGTTAATGAAGCCAGCATACATTTTGGACAATGTCTCAATGTCAATGACTCTATGTGTGAAGATTTTGCTGAGCTGGAGAGCTTAATCGGTGGAACATACTGTAAAACGGAGAAACTAGAAAAGTATTAATTTAATCTTTATCAGTAAAGATCACATTCTAATCATGTTTTTAATGAAATCAGAGTACAAAGCATGTTATTAATTATGTCCACTACAAATTATTCTGCACCTCATGAAAGGAAGCTCACATAAAAAAATTAACTGTTCAGAATCAGAAACCATTCTAGATTATAATGAAAACACACTTTACAACAGCATGGAGTTTAAAGTGAGCTTTACAACGTTTATCAATCATTAATAAACATTGTGGTAGAATCCTATTTTGGTTAATTAAGGAGCTTTATCCCATTTCATATCATGGAGATGTTTGCAGTGATGTATTATTTTATTCCTATTAAAACAACTTTGTTATGGTTTTTCATATATTTTGAAATAAATGTCCAGAGATTCTCGATTTCCAGTTTTAATAATTCTTCGTTACAGAGAGTCCTATTATTTGGTGACACTTCTGATCAGTACATTTCATAATGCATAAATAAATAAAATATTGTAGAGGAAAATCTTTTTTTTTTCTTGAAGGTACCATCGCAAACTTCATCGTTTTAATTCAATACAGTAAATTATGCCACAGAATAGATAGTTATGTCATATCATTTAGCTGTTCTTTGGATTCACTTTCTCATTTAAGTTACTAGAGGGCGCTGTTGATCTCACACTCGAGAATTTAGACTTTAGAATTTATAACTTAACACAATTATTTATCTTAATAACGAAAAAAAGGGGGATCAGCTATTTTCACTTCTTCTATGAACTCTGGAAAAGTCTATATTAAACCTGGTGGGTTTAATTCCCGCACTTATGGGGAAGGTTTCTGATTTGAAAAAGCAGAAAAGGAAGTTTGCATTGACCCACGGCACCATAACAGAGTCCACTCCCTCTAAACCAGGTGTTTTTTATGCAAAGGAGTGCTGTAGTTATCTTCCTGCATTTCTCACATCGGCAGGTCATGTAGATAGTTGCTTGGAGACCCTATAATTAAAGGATGTGTTGTCTGAAACGAAACACGCTTAAAACAATACTTCATCTGATATGTCAGCTTCTGTGGGTAAGCTCTTTATTTTACTCTTTCTTTCATTATATCAAAAATAGACCTTTCTTTACATAAAGATGAGCAGTTAAGCGTTATACTGTATATGTGCCTCTTGTTCCTTTTCCAAATATTTCACTCACAATAAAACTAAAACCAATTTTTCAAAAAGCAGAGAGAAATGTTGCTTTTATCTATTTATAAGTGTGCAATCAAGCCACAGCTTTCATTGTTGACTCATCTGTCATATGACACAATCAGCTCATCATGTGAGCGGCAGCTTAATGTAAGAAAAAGGCACACAAAAATGGTTTCCTAACCTGTTTAAATCATCTGGATGGGATCTGATAAGCAAATGGAAACATCACCCAACAACCCAAAACTTTTTATTATGACACACAAACAAAAAAGTGCATTACCGTAAAGCAGAAGGAAATAGAAGCAGCTGAAACCAGATGTTTTACATATAGAACAGAACATTGATTTTACTCGTTGTTTCTAAATAAAGAGAGTTAAAAGTTTTCTGTATTTTGTCAAATAACTAAATCTGTTTGTGTTTGATGAAAGCAGGTGAATTAGATTTATTTTTCAAAATAACTTCTTCACAATCCAGAATTTATATCCACCAAGTAAACAATTTGTTTCTTAAAAATTGTGGGAGTTCATGTGGATTTATAAGCTTTTAATATCAAGTTTCCTTGCAAATTCATATGTCGTGAGCACCGTTCCAAGGGGAAAACATCAGAAAAGGCCTATATCAGTCGGAATATTAGGAAGAGAACTGTGCATCTGAGCAACTGTTTTGCAACCTTGGGTAACATTTTCAGGAGAAGGTGCACATCTAACAGTTTTAATCACAATACAAAGATAGGCTACTACAATTTTGAATTATCCATCCTTTATACTAATATTTTGTTCAAAAATGCAAAGGTTGTGTAACAAGCCAGCATCAAAAGCAACCTTTTGCTTTTTTAATTATTAATTGAAAAAATAAGCAACAGATTAATAATTCATTGCAGCCCTATTTAATATTTGAACTATATATATATAAATATAAGTTCATAATATATTAATATATTAAATAGGGCTGCAACAAAAGATTTTTTGCAAATATAAATATATATAAATATATATACACAATATATATATATATATATACATATATAATTGCATAATTGAATTGAAGCTATTTTGTAAGAAGTTTAATGACATCAGATGTTTTCATTACAAAGCTCTGATCTCAGTACCATTAAATGTTAGTGGTCATCTCCAACAGTTTGGTCAAAATGGGCCAAAATTCCATCGGTATTTTTTCAACTGAAAGTTAGAAAATAAAATCTTACTCATTATTCTGGTATTTATCAAATATATATATATTTTTTTCCATCTTACAAGTTTTTCCTTCTGAATATTTTTGTCTCATCTAAATAATAATTCTTCAACCTGAGGAGTTACAGGTAAAACTCAGCCTTACAAGATTTTCTTGCATTGTTCATTGAGAAATTAATCGTGAAGATCAAAAACGGGTTGCTCTCATGCAAAAACGACCTACAGCCTAACAACCAATCACTAGTGCTCGGATGACTGCTTGTTATTTCCAGAGAGCTCAATCAGGCTCAGAATAACAGCATTAAAAAGGGGAGAGTTGGATCAGAGGACTTTTCACCCTGTTCAATGATGGATGGTTTCTCCTCAAGAACTTGCATCCTTTACTCCTTTCTAAAATCCAGGGTGAAAACATGTTTAACCCTGAAAGAGCGATTACTGGCCTGCAGCAGTGTACACTCCGTACTCTACAGAATCTTGGCCATCAGATGCTTTTCACCCATAATGCATAACTGGTCACGGTCCTCTGGGCATTTTATATGATAATAGTATAACTCTGTTTGTACCAGATCACTAGGATTAACCAATCTTTGCAGTGAAAGTTAATCTGTCATGATGGGACTCTGATTAAACCCACATGCAGAACACACACCGGAAACGGGAGTAAAAAATTCAAACAGTTTATTTAGATAAACACACACAGAGTAAAGGATTGCACTGGTTCTGGTACTGGTCCGGGACTTGGTTTCACAGAGTAATCTGCAGAGAGGGATTGTTTGGTTAGCCAGGTAGCAGTGATGTCTTGACAGAGTTTTGATGCTGATTTGTACCTGATGAGGTTCAGACTGATCGGTGGAGAGAGGGAACCGGTTGGGTCCAGAGACTGTGGATTCAGCAGAGAGCTTAGCAGCGGCAGAGCTTAGCTTCAGGCTAGTGAGGTTCAGACCTTGAGTTGTTCTCCTAGTTCTCTCCTGAGAACTAACTGGGAGATACAGACTGAGGATCTTCAGCTTTGGCTTTCTGGGCAGGCAGGCAGGTTTCCAAACATGAGCTCCTCCAGAGCTACAGACTTCAATCAGGTTTTCCTATGAAGCAGAGAAGACAGAGACTGGTTAGGATCAGGGTTACTCTCCAGAGCAGACAGAGATTCTAAGTTCAGGCTGAGGCTCAGGTTCTGCTAACCAAAACTGGTCAACACTCCGGCGCTGAAGACAGGTCTGGCCGCTGCTTATGTAGCTAGTCTCCTGATGGGCTGATGATCCTCAGGTGTGCAGGAGGCTCCAGCTCAGGAGACCCATAGCGCTCTCTGCTGGAGACAGGTGGCAGATCTCCAGATCCCAACATAATTCAGGTTTTTAGTCTGTCTGTGTTGCTGTTAAAAGTTAATTTGTCATCTATAATAGACCCAATTTCAATGTCTTGCCCATTTGGTTGTAGATGGGTTGCAGGTGTTGTGCCTGAAATCAATACACATGTCCTTTGTTTTAGTGACATTCAGTTCCAGCATGGCTTCCTGGCACCAGTTTGTGAAATAGTCCACGATGGGGCCATGTGCTGTTTCACTGTCCTCCAGCAAGCTCACAATGACAGTGTGGTCCACAAACTTGACAATGTGGCAAATGTCGGTTTCAGAACGACAGCCATCAGTGTAGAGGATGTAGAGAAGTGGTGAGGAGAGCCTGTAGATATGAAAGACAGTCCAGAATGATGGCCGTTTACTCTCACTCGCTGGGAACGGTTGTTGAGGAAATCTTTCCTGCCGTCCATTCTTTTTAAGGCAGGAAAGCCTTCAAAGACGTTTATACTATGATCAATAACAGTTCAATTAAGATGCTGATTTAATTTATATGTTGGATTTTATTTGGTAGTGTAAGGAATAAAGGGGAAAGGATACAAATGCACAACCAACTTTCTCAGATTTTGTTGTTTAAGTGAAATAGTTTGATGAAATATTTTTCCTTTAACATTCACAGTGATCTGCCCCTAACACAGGCAGAAGTGACTGTGTCATTTTCCTGTGACCAAATGCAGAATTTCAAATACCCCAAAGAGACGTGTTGATGTGATTGTATAGGAGGCAACATTTTAGCCCCTCTATAGCATGATAAGGGTCTGTTTACAAAAACAGCTTGCTTCCTAAAATCAAAGAAAGGAAGCTATGCTTTCAAGTTTATCTGTGGTCATGGCTTTTAAGGATGTGCCCCAAGATGGTATTAATACAATGTTTATCTTTTTTTCACTTTGCAAGGTGGTGGGGCTTGTTTTGGCCATGGGTGGAATCTACCTTCTGATGACGCACAGACACTACAGCTTATTTTTTTCTCAGAATTATATCATCCTTTCAGCCGTTTTTACACTCTGCAGTGCTGCGTTTCTGCTCTGCACCGGCTTCCTTGGTACATGGCTGAGCCTCAAGGACTCCCGTTGTCTACAAGGACTGGTGAGGTTATATGGGGGATATTATTCTGAATTTGCACTCATACATACTACTGAAACACTCTTATTAACACTACTGAAACGATGAAACATTAATAATCTTCTTCTATGGTAATCAAGTTTTCCTAAAAGCCTGTTATGAGAAATATGTGTCAAATCTCCTCTCTGTAGATTCTCAATGCATTGACAAGCTCTAAGAAAAACAGTTCAACCTCCTTTTCATTGCAAAATATTTCAACCTGGAGAGACTCACACAGAGAGAAGTTGCATTTAGAAAATATTCAATTTATCAGAACCAGGCTCAGTGTGAGTGGTCATCTGCTGAGGCCGACTGGGGTTCAAGGAGACGGAAGCAGATGAGAACATGAACGGAATAAGTTCTTTGGCGCTCGCGCCCTGGCAGAAGACTTTGATGCTGTGAACATATGCTTGGATGAGTAACATAGAGAAGGAATAGAGTGGGACTGAGAATGAGGGAGGAGAAGCTGGGTCAGGAGCTAAATGAAGGGGACCTTGGAAGATGGCCTCAGGGAAGATGCGGCCCCTGAGTTGATCGGCTCGAGCTGAATGCGGCACATCGCATGTGGTTCAGGTGAAGCTGATAAGAGTCTTCCAGAATGAATTTATGCTTAAGTTTTATATCAGAAAATAATGATTGGAGTGAGAAAAAAATGACAAACAAATACAAACACATCTTGGTTTCATGTATCCTATCAAAATACAGTCTTTTTAAACTTTAGGTAATGGTGTTTAAAGTGCAGGCAATGCAGTTTAAAATGATGATTCCTGGAATCATAAGCATCCTTATTTACAAATGCTTATTCCACTGCCTCTTTTAAGCTTCTTCCTAGCCGCTGAGCTGCTGTTGGTTCATCTTAACATACAACTTTTTCCCCCTTCCATTTCTATCAAAGCACCCCCCCATTTGAATTGAAATAAATGTAAAACATTTCAGTAGCATGTGTGAGAGTGTTTCAGCTCTGAGTATGAGACCACATTCAGAATAATGCCCCTTACAGCCCCTTATAGGGTTACCCCTTTAACTGCATGATTACCAGATATTTGCATGCACTTGTTAATGCGCTTTCTTCTCAAGTTTGTGTATCTGCTAGTTGTGATCTTTTGCCTGGGAAGCACCGCCTCTGCGTTGGCCTACGTTCATTTTAGAAAGGTATTCCTCCTGTACAAAAGCTCATACTTTTTCCTAATTAAAAAACAAAAATTCAATTTCTCTTCCCTCTCTCTTTTTCAGATGGGTTCTGAGACAGCGTCTCTCAGCGAGGTGTTTGAGAAATACACTGGCAGCAGTCAGGACATAAACTCTCAGACTGTTGATGCAACTCAAAAGGAGGTGTGTAGCTCTTAAAAAACAGAAAACATTCGTATTCAAACATATTCATGTTTGTTGCCTTAATATGTTTGTCATGTAATAATTCACAACCTCAAATGGTCACAGTTAAGAAAATGAATGTGTTTAATGTCTTCTTAATGTTTGATTTACATTTCATTGTTTGCTATAATTGATAATAATAATGGTATAGGGGAAGATTTTCTTTTCCAGGTGTATCATGTAAATAAGTGGTCTTCCTAGTAATTGTCAATCATTCTTGTGATTTGTTTATGTAAGGCCGTGCTACGTGCTTCTCCCTAGATAGCTTTCTTTTCCTGAGCATGCACACTTTCAGGTGTATATCTGTGGTAAACTACGGTTTCAGCATTGAAGCTCTCGTTTCTCACCTTTGTTCTTTGAAAATGGCCAAGGGTCGTAAGATTGGAAAAATTGCAAATCTTCTTTTGGAAAGTAAGCTTGTATGAGCGATGCAAACAGCAACTTGTCAACAACACTGCAAAAGCATGCATATGCATTGCATTTTTCATTTGAAGTGGAGAGGACGGCTCTTTTCAAAACTTAGGGAAACTCATTCAATATACTGTTATTATTTTTATTCTCATTTTGTAGTGTAGATGACAGTATGCGAACAACTGACCTTTATTATTGACCTATGGGTTACATAAAATGTATACAGGAACAGAAAGAAGAACAGTGTTTCCATCAGCTTGCTTATATCGTAGTTTTTAGATAAAAGCCAAAATTTTCCAATATTCTTTGTTTGGAAAACCTCAGACCAATTTCTGATATCAACAACAGTTTGGGACATTCCTATTTAGGAAAATAAATAACCATTTATCTGTTCAGAGGGATCCAAGAAGTTCTCCAAAGTGTTCCATCATCAAAACCTTATTTGAAATGTTTTGATTGACTTCATATATTGTATCTCTATCAGCTCCAATGTTGTGGAGTCAGCAATTACACCGACTGGTTGGACACCTCTTGGTTCAATCACACGGGTGGAAAACTTTTTCCTCGCAGCTGCTGTAACTCTACCTTTGTGTCATGTACTGGCAGCGTGAATCAGTATTGGCAACTTTACTCTGAGGTACATAAAGCACGGTAAATTCAGACATTTAAGCTGAAGCTGTTTGTGGAATAGTATTTTTATGGTTTTATTCTCTAACATTTTTCTTCTCCAGGGCTGTCAAATAAAGGTGGAGGAGACTTTTAAGTTCATCCTGAGTTTTATCATGTGGAGCTGTCTTCTGGGTTTTTTAACTGAGGTTTGTGCATTATATTTTTTAACTGTTTAATCTGTCTACATTTACTACGAGATGATAAAAAGTCAAGCAAAGCAACACATTGATCAGATTAGATTACATTAGATAGAATTTATTTTCATCACACATGTGCAGGTACAGAGCAGTGACCTGTAGTTTAGCATTAAAGCAGAGATGCAATAAGCAGTAAAGTAAGTGCATTCAGCATATATATTGGTTATATTTGATGTGCAGTATGGGTAGTTTTAGTATGTTGAGTATTCACAGAAGAAAACCTGTGTGCAGGGGAGACCATACATTTTGTTTTGCACTTACTAATTTCATCTTCACAAGTTTGACTTGTTTGATTTGGGTACAACAAAATGCAAAAAAAAAAGAAGTCTTTCAGGGGAAAAACTTTCTCACCTTTATGTTATCTCTAACCATGATTTTTTTATTATCTAACTGCATAAGTGACAAAAGAGTTTTCACAAGGTGATGTCAGTTTATTACCTTTATTGAGCCAGAAGGAAAAAAAAGTTAATGCGTCTTTGGTTATAAATGTAAGTGTGCAATGATGTCATCAAACACACCTGCAGAATTTACAACTCCCTCTGAAATCAAACAACCAGTTACAGCTCCAGTTAGATGGCCTGAGCTTTTCAGGATTTAAAGGAAGTTTTTTTTTCCTAAAGGGGAACAACTTACAACAGACAGCTTTAATCAATGAACAATAAACAAAGAAAAGACAGAAACGTGCAGGCTCAAATATATTTGTACACCCGCACTAATATCAGGTTAGATTTCGTTTAGCAAACTCCAATTTAACCACATACTCTTTTTAAGCCATCAAAAAAAAAAAAAACATCATAAAATTGCATAATTCTGGCCTGATGTTTGATCAGTCTTCTTTGCACAGCCCCAGCTATTGTGTACGGTTCACATCTTTTTATTTTATTTTTTTTACATGATGGGCCTCTGATCATGTCCTGCTTTAATTTGTTGAAACACCATATTGAATGATCTAGATTTTTATCTGAGGGAATTTTAAAATATTGGGTAACTAGCAACAAAGTAACCCCACAGCATGATGCTGCCACTACGAGCCCTATTTGATACAGTATTTTTTAGGTTTGAAACACCTTACCCTGAATCCTAAAAGCATACTTATAACCACTGAGGTCATAAAATGGCTTATAAGGTTTCTTCCGTCATTTTTTTTAAATCTTTTATTTCTATTCTGAGCATTGAGCAACCAGTGCTGGGAAATAATAGCTAACCAACAGAAACCAAAGCAACACCAGATCATGATAACGTACAACAAATTAATGTCATTGGTCTAGTAAAGTTCAATTTCTTTCTTTAAAAAAAAAGAAAAAGAAAAGAAAAAGTGGAATGTCGGCCTAGTGGTTAGAGCAGTGCGTTTGTGCTCTGAGAAGGTTGCAAGTACCCGGTTCAATCCCCACAGCCTCCATTCTGGGTTCCTGAGCAAGACCCTTAACCCCACACTGCTCCCCGGGCGATGCACAATGGCAGCCGACTGCTCCCCAAAGGTGATGGGTTAAATGCAGACAGTTAATTTCTCCATTGTGAGATCAATAAAGTTACATTTTTTTCTTGTTCCACTTGGATTGCATAACTCATTACAAGATGTAGGTGTATGTGTGACTATATATATGAAGATTTATACATCATTTTAGCCATGTGTGAGTTAGAAAAGATCAACAATAAATCATTGGGAGTCAACTTTACAACTTTCTGTGGTTTTTAGTGTTGGCAATTGGTCCTGTTCTTGTCTATTACAGCTTTCCATGTGGTGACTCACTTTATGCTCATCTCTGATGATGTGCCATTTCACATTATTTTACATAATTTCTGGACATCTATGGTCTATGGTTTGATTTCTTTGTATGTGTGGACTGAATGGATTAAGTCCTGAAGCAAATTATGTTACAAATCGATTATTCTGTCAATTATTTCTTTTGATGAATCCATTAATAATTGGATAGCCAAAGTTTCCTTAAAGACAATTTTTTTTACAAAATTAAACCAGGTGAAACTAAAACATTTCCACTTGAGGAGTATTGGATAGAGCATATTGACAGATGTAAAAAAAATTTTTAATCCTAAATGCAAAATCATTATATATCTTTTTACAGTTTTGATAGGATTAATAGTGAGTTACTCTATCAGTTAAGGTTGTTTTACACTCTTCACACTCCATTTAACGATTAATCGATTACTAAATTAGTTGAAGATTATTTCAATAAACGATTAATCCTATTAATTGTTTCAGCCCTAAATGCACTGTTACCTACATCTGGGGAAAGTGTCATGTCAATAGCACCTCTAAAAACATATATTTACTGAGAAAAATGGTGGCGCGTTCAATACTTATTTCAACCGCTGTGT
>NW_015150856.1:683542-712048 GCF_000732505.1 Cyprinodon variegatus
AGTATGTTTTATATTTTACTTTTGGGCAGTTAACGAAATGTTGCTTTCCCTTTTTCCATTATTATGCAGTTGGTTTTGCTTACTACGATGGGACGAATGATGATGATGGAACAACAACCTTTCAAATATCACCCACTGCACTACAGTTAAAGACAAAGGAGGGGAAAAAAACTGCTCCAAGCACTGTTTTAGAATTTTAAAGTAACTGCATTAGAAAATGACAGGCCATCTTTTTCCATAAAGATGATGTCTGCAATAAACTGTCAAACATTTATTTTATGTCTTTTTTATGAACTCTTTACACTTGTTTTGGTAAATGTGTTCTTTTTTTGTTTCATATTTTAAAAATACCAAATGCAGACATCTTTTACTTTTAATGGTTAATAAATACTGCTGAAATTAGACCAAATTACTTCTTTATCTTTCATATGTATTGGTTATAGCTGCTGCAATATTAAAATGTGCATATGTTTTACTATTGTATTTATTTAAAATTGTACCTCTTTAGTAATTGAAAACGAACTTGCTCTACTAGGCACAAATACACAATGCTCTTTATGTTTTTTTGTTTTGTTTTTTGTTAATAAAAGGAAATTGTGATTTTTTATTTCTTTGTATTTCATCGCCTCTAATAGATTTAAATACATTTTCTATGTATTTGTGATATATATTGAACATTTACAAATATATAATAAATGGAAGCTTTTTGGTGTGGATGAAAATAGTGGATAGTAAGCAAGATAAGGAGCATGCTGAGTATGTCCTGTAGAGGCGTCACGTGGTCACGTCCTCCTTCCTCCGCTTCTTCTCGACGTCAGGCTGACTTGAAGGCAACGTTATCTAAAAGGAGGATAAATAGAAGCGGGGAGTAGAAACAGCAACTACCCCATAAGCTGGTAAGAATCGAATATATAGTTTTTCTTTTTATAATCGGAGAGATTTACTAGTGTACGTCGAGGTTTCGTGTCTCGATAGTTTACAACATGCGAATGGGCGCCATGCTGTTTTCAAGGCCTGTGAAGCTGAATGCTAACGGTGTTAGCATCCGCGGCCTGTTAGCAGGCCGCGCGGGTTTTCGGTGCCGCGACGAACGAAGGCTGACAGTACGCTCTCTAAAATGGGGACGCGATGCTTTGCGTCAATGTAGCACAACCCTGCTAGACAGACCAATTTCCCCCACCTATAAGTGGTAGCTCCATACGTTACTGCAAATAAAACCATTCAGTCTATTGCTTGGAGTCAAATAGAGTTTCACTGCAAGGGTTTTATCTTTAATAGCGGGAAAGGAAGTCTGCAGCTTGCTATCATGCTATGCTATTAACTTATTGTAATGCTCCTCGGGCCGCTGCATTGTACACTATTTTTTTTAATTATAAAATGGTAAAATACAATTTTCATATATGAAAACAAAAAGCATGATACTATATTTTTCATCATTCAACTGAAGCCTTTAAGGAGCAAACAGCAGGAAAATGGATCGAGCAGACAACCAATCTTATAGGATGATGCGGTACACCATGGCAACGGCCTAGTTACTAAGACAACACATTCAGAAGTACAGCGTGAATTTGTTCTACAATAATATACTTTTGACATGTGCACAGTAATTATTGGTAAAGTTCGGCTCTCTTTTAAATCTGAGTTTTTGTTCTCCAATGTTTCTTTTTATTTTTCATCTTCGAGATTAAATACGAATACTAGTACATTTTGTTTATAAAAAAAAAAACTAATGTCAGTAACATGGGGTTTAAATTTTATTATTGTCATGGTAGTTGAGATGATTGTTAGTTTATTGTTTTATAATCAACTTACATTTAAAAAAGTGAGAAGCTGAGACAAAATCCCATTGGATTTTATTTTATTTTTAGATATTCCACTGTGCAAACTACATTTGGAAATTGAGAAAACTATTTTCAAGTTGAGATGTTTTCTGGAATATGTACTGCTTAATTAAATATGTGCTTATATACTGAAATATAGCTTTGTCAAAAGTCCCAATAATAAGCAGTCTCTGAACAGAACTAATGGAAAGAGAAAGTAAATGAAAGTTTTTGGTGTATTTACAATGTCAGCCTATATTCTTAATACTCTATATGTACAGTATTATATGATCTAAAGAAATAGCTGATACTGAGGGATGACACAAGTGACTTGTGCACAAATAGCAGATGCAGAATGATGCGACAGTAGCACATGTACCTTATAAATGTCTCTTCAATTGTGTTTTAAAATTTCTTGCATGTTATAGAGACATTAAACCGCACTCTAACACTCATTAATTAACCTTACTATTCCATTATGTTGTAAAATACCTGCCAGTAATAAAGAGGCCCTAATCATTCTGTGTGGGGCGGAACAATGCAGTTTTTCTTTGAGTCTATACTAGTTTTTCCTTTCCCATTTATATGATTAAAAGAAAAGACACAATGATAACAAATGTTACTTGAGTAAAAATATATAAAAAAAAAAAAAAACAAATGGAAGGAATGGCAATGCATGCATTTTACATGATCTCAAAACATAGCTGCTGAATTCACTAATGCACTGGAAAATGCATGCATTGGCTGATTTAAAAAAAAAAAAGAAAAATGCATAATATATTGGTCTATTTCTACTGTTTGATGGCCGATCCCGGTGGTAGGTGATTGATAACCACACTTGCTTATGTCCAGCGCTTAACTCCTCTGTTTTCGGTCCATCCTATATGTGATCTTTTTCAGGAAATAATGAAAAGCTACCCTTTCTTGAGATGTCTGCATGGTTGGAACATCCTTTCACCTAACATTCTTTCATCTGCAAATTTTGTGGGGGAAAAATGTAAAATAAATACTTTATAGTTAAACTTCCTTAGCTGTTTCTGAAGTGATTCTGCCTACCAACGTGGAGGTTGGCGACAGAGTGAATTCGGATATGTGACATCACATGGGAACTACAGAATTCCTGCAACATGGAATTGATCTTGGTTCACTACCACAGCAAAATAAAAGCTGCCATATTTTCAGAATGAATAAAAAACTATTTAAAAGATGTAAATCATATGATATAGCAAGGTGCATCTTTGCACACCTACTTTACTAACAATAAGAGTTTATATTAATTTAAACATCATGAAATATGTTATTTAGAGAAAAAAAAACAACCTGCAGCTCTTGTCAGTCTTGCTGCAAAGGTGTCTAGCTTATGGAGCTTGCTGTGTGCTGCACCAATCTCTATATTGAAGAAAAACTAGTCAACAGCCCAGTGTTTCTAACTTTGTATATTTGGGGACATTTCTAGCTACATATTTCCCCTTTTAAAGGCAACTAGAGAAAAATCTTGTCACTTTTTCTCAGTGAGTTTAGCAGCCTTCATATGAAACCTTCCATTACTCTATGGTTACTCTGACAACAGAAAGCAGAGCTGTGGTGAGTCTCTCCCTGCTTCCCTGAGCACTGTCTCACAGGCAGCTGTCTCATCCTTAAATCCATAGTCGGAGCAAAAAGGAGACGTGCCATTTTCCCACAGCTAATGATGCTTTGGATTCTGCCAGGGTTTACCAAGTGGGATATAAATAAAATTATTATATTTCTTAATTTCCGTATTAAAGGTGCAGTAAGAGATCTTGGAAAAACGGTTCTAGCCAGCTATATTTTTGAACATACACAACCATGCCTCTCCCTTCAGACCACCCAATGAAACCAAGCCTTCAAAACACATGAACCTGCATGCTGTTTGCAGCGCGTCTAGAGCAGCGGGAACATTGTGTCTAAGCAGTGAAGATGCAGAGCGCTATGATCATTCCCCTGAAACAGTTTATTAACGCCTAAATTAAAATGCCTAAATCTGCCGGAAAAACATGTTCACTTTTATTATCACAGAGTCTGCAGTTTGGATTACATACATGAAAAAGACCTTTCAGCTGCAGCAGCAAACTGTGAGGAGGCGACTGGCCCAGAGGCTGCTGTTGAATGGGATTCCTAGTGACAGTGCACCGTCGGTGTACGGGGGTTCTGAGCGGTTCCGACGGAAATTATATTTGAAGTCAGGATGATAATCTGGATGATCTGAGAGCACTGAAGATGGTTTCAGGTGGACTTTCTCACTTTAAAATAGATTCAAACTACTTTTTACCCACTGATTACAGCATATATAGCTGCCATTGTTACAGGCAAAGAAAGGATAGGGTAGCTTCTCCCAACTTGCATCAGACCCACTTTTTCCACTGCACAGCCAGAGCAGCAAAGAAGCTTCAGCTGTGCATCAGAGCTAAACTTCAAGTATAAACAATCAAACAGCACAGGCGTTTTTGCTTCTCTTGCTGCTTTAGGTGTGAATAGGTTGACCAGAAGTCCTCTTTTTTTTCCCCCAAACATGTCCTACTTTTCAGACCTAAAAATTCTAGGGGTAATTTCAAAATTGTCTGGGATTTTGGTAGACTTCAGTGCAGCACATAGTCAAAACAGGGAGCCAGCGGGGGACTGAGTGAACGAACCTGACCTGGTAACGGCAGCCTCGAAACACACGTCCCCGTGCTTCCCCCTGCCTACCTTACTGGTCCCCAGCCCCCCTCCTCAGGTCCAGTCAGCGGCTCAGCAGTCGAACCGAACCCCCTGCTTTATTTGTGAACGTAGCATAACAGTGGCTAGCTTCCAGCCATGGCGTCCTGCATGCTTTCATGTGTCAGGGTACGCGCACAGGAGCAGATGACCCTGATTGACGTGTCAGGAACCAATCGTGCACAACGGGCCGTTTTTTTGTGATTGGTTGGGGTTATTCATGGATTTCTCGCTGTAGTGGGGACCATTTATTTTAGTTTCATTTCCTGACCTTCTATTTCACTGCTTGCTAAGCAGCTGATCTTTAAGCCACATGGTAAAAAAAATGCGTAAGAAAAAATCTTCTACTGCTCCTTAAGGCGAGGTATGAATGCCAAATCCCAATATGGAGAAAAAACACAAAGACACAATCAGCAAGCAGGCAAAAAAGTTTATTGAATTCAGCAGAGAAGATAAAAAAAAAGAAAATAAATAGGCTCAAAAAAGACATTAGTAAGAAACCCTGGTTCAGAGTAGCTCTAGAAGAGAGTCTAGGTTGTACCTTTGGTTTAGTTGGACGCCCTTTAAGGCCCAGCATGAAAGGGTTGTGTTAAAAGGATTATTTCCCTTCTGCAGTCATTGTGTCATCTAACGGTGAAGTGTGGATTATTTCCCTTCTGGTTTCAGACTGTTGTTTAGTTGTTTTTTTTTTTTGTTTTGTTTCCATTTCTCATCCCCCTTGTTGCCATCATTTTGCCAAACAAGTTGCATTTCCAGGCTCCATAGCATCCCCATATACCATGATGGTAGTCACTCCAAACCCAGTGAAGTTCTGTCATTTCCAGTTTAAGTTGATTTTTTAACAAACATTACATTTTCTATACTTGAACTCCCCTAAATATTAATCAGGCCAAATTAATTCAAACAGACTTTTATTCAGCATCATAGTTATTTCCCCGGTTGTGTGTCCTTTGTAGTGTAGCGCATGTTTCGTGGCAGTCATGCTGTCTGCTTTTTGTCTCATTTTCGCTCAGCCTCAGGAGCAGTGAAGTGTCTTCATGGCAGTTCGTCGAGGACACAATAAGTACTTTAAAGTGAGTATTAATAAATCCCTGCTCCCAATGCAAGCAGTGTAGTAGTGTGTCACCTGTTTGCAGGAAAACAAAGTGCAGGCTTTGTTATTCACCAGAGATTAGATAGCGTAACTGGCAGATATTTTTTGCGGTTTGCTGGATAAAAGTAATGATAAATGTCCAACACACAGCTGCTCTTTGCCCCCACCAAGCTGACTGGTGTAATAACAGGGCTCTCTTTCATCCTGATGGACAGTGTTTCCCACTCAAAGGACTGCATAATCAGAGTCCCTCGCTGATCTGAATGCTCCTCATTTAGGTTGATTTAATGGTTAGTTTTACCTTTAAGTCATGCTGCGGGAACTTAACAGATGGAGAGACAGACTCCAGAGATCTTTACACACTAGATTTGACCCATCTAGCCAAAGAAAATAACTGAAAATGGAGATTAGCTGTGTGCTGGTTATGGTGATGGAGCTTTTTAATCTTAGAATGAATACAATAATGCCACACAAGCTACTCAGCTACTTTTTTATATTCAAATGTTTGGCCTGTGACTACAAAAAAAGAAAAATGAAGATAAGGCTGAACTTTTTCCTCAGTCTTTAATAGCTGTTTTATCTTTCTTCTATAACTGTCTGTAGAAAAATGAACTTGGCGTAAGATTTAGTTACGTTTATGAGTAACATAACTAGGGCTGCAACTAACGATTATTTTAAAAATCGATGAATCGGACAATTATTTTTTCGATTAATCGAGGAATCGGACAAAAAATATTTTTTATATTAACCTCTTTATTCCAAAATAAACATTTTAGACAGAACAAACAAGCACACAAGTACAGGTTGCTCATTAACTGTACTGGTGCAATATGAAAAATAAATGTTTGTGTTAAAACTACGCAAACTTACATGAGAAATGTAGCTGTACATCCACAAAATATAGGCTACTTTGTTTCATAAAGCGCAAAAAAAGACATTTTTGTTTTTAAAAGCCCCTAAGGGGTTCAAACAATAGGCCCCCCCATTTCAACAAATTCGTTTTTTTAGACTAGAAGAGTTCTGCCTTTTAAGACAGGAAAGTATAGCAGTTAAAGTTGCTACTTGAGAAAATACTGAACCATAGAGATAAAAATAGCCCTGTGATTCAAATTATAAATTGTATTTGGAATAAAAATGAGAGAACTAGGGGTGCAAAAAAACACATCCTCCAAAGACTCCAATTTACATGGGAATGTGGCATATAATTAATTGACATATTACTGATCTTGCTGGATTTTATTCTGCTTTACTTCCATAAATTGCAGGATCTTCTTTACTTTATCTTCGCCAGAAGATTTAAACTTTAAAAGCCTTGCCCTCATAATTTGCAAGTTAATTTATTTATAAAGTAAATATAAACGCTGCTTAAGCGAATTCAAATGAAATTAAAAGTAAAATAAGTAGCCAACCTTATCACTGTCTGTAACCTACTAACACGGTAAGGAAAGCATCAGATGAGCTACCTGAGAAACTAACGTAACGTTTCCCCACTTTAAAACCAAACAAACATGGTGGTTCCGTGCCATGTTAATTTCTTTTGAAAAAAGTTGCATGTTATCACTTTTTTCGCTTTACAAAGCGCAGGCTATTTTAATTATTGTGATCAATTTGCGCCGTCAATCCCGGTGCATGCGCGCTTCATTTGCAGTCTGGACGCTGAGGCTCTGACTGCAGCGCTGAGAGGGACTTCTGCGGGAAAACACGGTTGGGGTGGGGGAGGCGCCCCACGGCAGAGTAGGAACGATACATGCTTTCACGTAAGAGTCTCCAAAAGCCGCCAGTGACACCGAAAAAAGTCGCCAGATTTGTCGCTAGTCGCTTTTTGAAAAATAGTCGCTGGAGGGGTCTGAAAAGTCGCTGAGTTGGCAACACTGCACCTGCGGCGCTGACTCGCTCTGCCATATTTTTTTTTCTTCCCCCTTTAGTCAAGAGGCAGTGATGACGGCGCGGCGGATGACGCAATAATCGCGCGACACAACTAATCGATGATGAAATTCGTTGCCAACGCTTTTAAAAGTCGATTTTTATCGCTTTTATCGATTCGTTGTTGCAGCCCTAAACATAACCACTTTGCCATTGCAAAATGAGTCATAAAGTTGACAAAAAATTCCTCATCACCTTTTTTACTCTGTCATCTGTAATCTATTTGTTACATATTAAAGACTAGGCAAAAAATACACGAGAAGTCCTTTACTTAGTTTTTAATTTTTTGTTGAAATTGGATTGGTTAAAATAAAGTCCGGTGATCTTCTAGAGCCATTTATTTAGTTTGATGTAAACAGTAGCCTATCTGGCAATGCATGCAAGCAGTCCTTGTGATTCTTTCAAATTTTGGACACTATCTGGGTAGACAATTGCAATTTAACTATGAACTATGCTATTAACATGTCAAAAATGAAAATGGGGACTAACAGTCGGTTGAAAATTATTTGTTACATAAATCTATCTCTATGGAACATTTTAGAAGGAAAAAGGGATGGTTTTCCTGAAAGTTAGAGAGGCATACAATAATACAAGTGATGCTTCGATGACAAACTAATCCTCAACTCACATGAACTTGCCTGTTTCAGGCAAGATCAGAGTGAAGGAACCTTTTTGTTGTTGAGGAGAATGATCATAAAGATGTAGGACAAGCTGTGATTTCCCCAATTTCAGGTTCTTCTCCACCTCCTATATTAAACTTATTCCACTTGTCACATTGAAAATAAACCTGAATCACTCGTCATCTCTACAGAAATATAACTGATCCAAAGCGTCAGGATGTACTCTACCCCAGACCATGGACACCAATATAATTTGCTTTTAACATTAGATGCTATTTGTCTGTTTCACTTTTATTGTGTAATTTTCTTTATTCTTTTCTGGGAGGCAAACATTTCTAAGTTGGTAGAATAAAAACTGATTTCCTGGGTAAACTGTGGTGAAATCAATCTGCTCTTTTCCTATTCATTCTGCCTATTTGGCTTCATTTTAGTATCATTTTAACAATTGCAATTTGTCAGAAAAAAAAAAAAAAACTACAGAAAAATGTGTGTACTTTTATCTGTAGTTAGTTTACCAAGTCTCTTTTCTGTTTATTCAGTGTGCTTATTATGTTTTTTTTTTTCTTTACAACTGGCTGACTTGCAGGACGTGTATGAGATGTCTAACGGGTATGAAGACCACATGGGAGGGGATGAGGCGAAGGATGCAAAAACTAACCTGATAGTGAACTACCTGCCTCAGAGCATGACTCAAGACGAGCTGCGAAGCCTCTTCAACAGCATTGGAGAGGTGGAGTCCGCCAAGCTGGTGCGAGATAAAATGGCAGGTAAGCAAAACTGTGGAGAATAAAAACGTGTAAAAAAAAAAAAAAGTTAATAAATAAACCATAACATAAAAAACTCAAACAATTCAGCTGACAAGGGAAACAAATGAAAGACATCATGCGACTACCAAAGGCAGGGTGGCAAAGGTCTAATATAGCCTCCAACCATTGAGTTATGTTACATAGGCTATGTTCACTATTTTTGCACCACCAGTGACTTCAACACAAATGAAACCTAAAGCGCAACTTAAAATTTTTTTTTTAATAATACTTCATTTTTTTTTATTTTGGGTTTTAGAAATAGTTTAGCCTTTATTATGTATATATGCTTTAAGATGACCTTAACTTTGTGAGGTTGATAGATTATGGTCTCGTTTCTGGGTTCTGTTCTTTCCTATTCTGTTTTTTTTTTTTTTATTAACTGTTCCAGATTTATTCCCATTTAATCACAGTTTTTGACCCACTTTTGAATTTGTTATTGGAACTTTTGATGGTCTGTTTACTTTGCACACCATGCAATATTAAGATTTGTTTTGTTTTTTAATATTTGTTTGCAGATTATTTTGAACTATACAACGTTTTTTTGTTTTATTTTATTGTTTTCCTTTTTTTTTCTCTAGGCCACAGTTTAGGGTACGGATTTGTTAACTATCTTAACCCTAGTGATGCAGAAAGAGCTATCAGTACTCTGAATGGACTAAGGCTACAGTCCAAAACTATCAAGGTAACGTCCACTAAGGTGTTCTATAATTCTCCAAGCAAGGTTTTTATTTTCTTTTTACTCTCCTGTGGTTCCTGTGCTGTCTGCTAACTAGCTAATAACATGTCAGCCTGATGAAGGGATTGAGAAGTCGAATGACTTGCTTCCCTTTCTGACATGTCTTACTTTGACAGGCCGTTTATATATTTATACATACATATTTTTAGGTTTTATTTATTTTTTGTAACTCTAAAAGTTTGACATTGATTTTAGGTGCTGTAGTTTTTGGTCTGAGATGAGAAGTAGAAGGAAACAATTTGATTTTTGTTTAAGCTTTTTTTTTTTTTCTTTTTTATATTGGTTGTTTAAAAAAAATCTCAAGTAAAGTTAATATTTAAAAAGCGCAAATGAATTGTCAAAGTACTTCTGGTAAAATTTTTATTCACATTCACAACAATTTATTATTTTTTTTGTATTTTTAATGAAGTTTTCATTCCCTCTGCCAGGTTTCATACGCACGGCCCAGCTCTGAAACAATAAAGGATGCAAACTTGTATATCAGCGGTCTGCCCAGGTCCATGACACAGAAGGATGTGGAGGAAATGTTTTCTCGCTTCGGGCATATCATAAATTCCAGAGTACTTGTTGATCAGTCTTCAGGTACGACAGGTGAATGACTTCCTTGCTTTTTAAAAATAATTCTAGCTATTGAATATAAGAATGAGCCACCATTCTTAGGTGTGCTTCCAATACCGTTGATTGAAAATGTAGTCACAGTTTGTTCTGTGGTTTCCAGGCGTCTCTCGTGGGGTGGCTTTTATCCGGTTTGATAAACGAGCCGAGGCTGAGGAAGCTGTCAAGAGCCTGAATGGTCAAAAGCCGCCTGGAGCCTCAGAGCCGATCACAGTGAAATTTGCCGCCAACCCAAACCAGGTGAAGAATACGCAGGTCATCTCGCAGCTCTACCACAACCAGTCCCGGCGCTTCGGCGGGCCTTTGCACCACCAGGCACAACGGTTTAGGTGAGTAGCATACATTTAAACACAACTACTAATACTCTTACTTTTATTTGCTTTATTTATTTATTTATTTTTTTTTGTCGTTGCACTAATAAACTACAGCTTCAATAATGCTGTGACTTTTTAATACTCTTAACAATTCCACATATTATTACTGTGTACCTTAAAACTTCAGTGAATTTTATTGATATGTGATCGGATAGATTAACATTTTACCCATCATTAAGCATCTGAAAACTCAAGAATCTTTAATCAGCCTTCCTGTGTTACTTGTTTTCCCAGCACCCTGTTTTGTTTTTTGTTGGATAACCTGTTTTAGAAGTTATGCAGTGTTAGTTTTGTTTTTTGAGTTGACATTTTTCTAGCTTTTAAAAAAATATCAAGAGTTTTGGTGTCGTCTTCGCTGCACAACTTCTCTCACAGTACAGCTTTTTTTCCTTCATGGTTTGGGAAAAACTACTAATTTCCTTTACCTTTGTATTCTTGTTATTTTAAAAATGACAAATTTTTAGAGCATAACTAATACTTTACAACAGCCTTTAAAGTTTCTTCCACCTAATGGATCGCTGCAGCTCCTCCAGAGTTACCATGAGCTGTTTGGTTGTTTTTTTATTGTTGATGCTTATATTGCCTGGATGTCAGTTTAAGTGGGTTTTCATGTCATTGGTAGATTTGCACTGCAGCGGCCTTCTAGCCTTTTTCTCTTCAGGTTATAGATTGAACTGTAAGATGGTTAAAGCGTTTAGTGTTTTAGAAGCTAACTCTGCTTTAAATGTCTCGAATAAATATTCATTCATTCAGTTCTATTAAAAAATTTTATGGATTTTGTCCGTCTTGCGAACCTTCTAGGAAAATCTAAAAACTGATTTTTTTTTTTTTTTATAATTAAAAATATCTTTGGAAGTATTATCTATCTTCCACTCCAGTTATGTGTTGCTTTGCTTTAGGCCAATTATTAATATCTAATTGAAATACATTGTGCATTTTATGATAGTAATTTTACTAATCATAAATCATTAAAGGGGAAAACGTTAAATGGTTTGGTTGCTTTCAAAGACACCATCAATAGTTAAATAGTTAAAACTTTAGGGGAATGGCATAACATATTTTACTAGAGCAACATTTTGTTTTAATGAAATCTGTCGCAATTTGCTCTAAGAATATGGTGATGCTTTGTGTTGACAGGTTTTCTCCAATGGGTGTTGATCACATGGGCGGCATGGGAGGCGTGAATGTTCCCGGTAGCTCCTCGTCTGGCTGGTGCATCTTCATCTACAATCTGGGTCAGGATGCTGATGAGAGCATCCTGTGGCAGATGTTCGGCCCTTTCGGCGCAGTCACAAATGTTAAGGTGATCCGCGACTTCAACACCAACAAGTGCAAGGGATTCGGTTTTGTAACCATGACAAACTACGAGGAGGCGGCGATGGCCATCACCAGTCTGAACGGGTACCGGCTCGGAGATAAGATATTGCAAGTGTCCTTTAAGACAAGCAAGGGCCACAAGTAGATTGATATGGACAGTTTGTGTAGAAGGGTGCAGTTAACAGGCTGTGTCAGGCTTTTTAGTAGAAAAGTGAATTTTAATGCCAAAGTCTGGCACATTTTCGGTTTATTCGTATTTTGAGTAAACTGAGAATTTCATTCTTCTGCACCTTTGTACTTGTCTAAAGAAGTGTCTTTTCATGTCTTTTTTTTTCCGTATTGATATACTAATTTTTCTTTTTTTTTTTTGGGACTTGATGTCACTCAATTTAAATTTGTTTTTGTATTCATAATAATTCCTCAAATTGATTGAAATTGTCAAAATCTAAAATACTGTTTTATATGTTGCATGATTCATAGCATGAGGACAGTGGAGGGCTCCCAATAAAAAGAATTGAATAATAAAAAAACAGCTTATTCAAAAATGGACAATTCAATGGTTAACATGGAGCAAAAATAACTAAAAACTACACATGCCAACACACCAAATTTTTAAATAGGGGGCATTGTTTTGAACATGTTTGATAAAAGCAAAGCACTTTTAAAATGTTATGTTTGCAAATTATCTGGATATCAATCTTCTGATGCTGACAAACATCAGCTCATCCTCTGACCAACATTTCGACTGTGCAGAAAAATCTATTTGTTTTGGTACCCCTAAGGGTTTGTCTCTGTTTTTACATAACTCGTATTCAAGAAAAGATTAAGACAATATATAAGACTTAAAAAGGACCAAAGCCAGAGATCCCAAACATCAAACATTTTTTAGGGGATTTAGTAAGAAAACTCGCAATGTTTCTGGATTTTTTTTTTTATAAATCGGTACTGAATTATGTGAAGCTTTCTGACATCAACCCCTATTAGTATATATATTTTTTTCTTTTGTTTTAATTATATTTCTTTGTAGGGAGCCACATTTCTGTTTCAATTTAAGTTGCAAGCTTGTGCAAAGAAGAGCTAAGTTTGGAGATAAATGAATAGCCTTTGTTAACAATTAAAGTTAAGGTTTGCTTTTGTTTCTTTCTTTTTCTTTTTTTTTTTTTTTGATTTGGTTGTTCCATTATAAATATTAAACCATTAAATTTTATTTCATTTTGAACGTTTTGTTTCGTTTGTTTCTTTCATTTATTTGCAATTTTTATTTGAGTTTTGTTATTTTATTTTTTCGAAGCAGAAATTCTCCAGCCTCCCAAAAGTTCGTGATGATTCTAATCTATTCTCCATTTAATAGCAAGACAGAATTCATATATTAAACATCAAGTGGACCAAAACAAATTTAGACGACTGAGGGAGGGTTACATTGTGTTGATGCCGCGTTTTAAGAGAAAACATCCTTAAAGAAAATATAAAAGATTTAAAAAATAAATAAAAACAAAAAATTAGAACAGAAAGGATTAGTAAATAGAATTTATGTTAGGATTGGCTGTTCTTGCATAAATAGCCCCCCATGAATCTGGTTGCTCTTTCAGAATGTGTATTGGATATTTTCTAGATTTACATTTTAAGAAAAGTCTTTGGTATTTAAATATTTTAATGTCAACTTAAAGTGATTAAAAAAAACTAATATTAGCAGATATAGCTTTTTTTTCTGGTAAGATCTGAATGTTTTCATATGTCAAGCTCAGCATACAGCAGTTCATCTTCCTTTCATTGATTTTGTGGAAAGGTGGTAAGAATGATTTTATGTCCTTTTATCCAAACTCAGCAGACACTGACCCAGGGAACATTTGGTATGTATTTAAACCCATGAAAATAGGACTAAAACCAAGTCAAAAAAGAAAATCCAACCTTCAGGATATCCATATGTTTGAGTCCTTTGTGCAATATTTTAAAACTTGCTGAGAGCAGGTGATAGTCCTGGACTTTTTATACACTTTGTTTTATACTGACATGTTACTGCTTTTGTTCTTTTCCATGTGCAGTCTTGTTTGAAATGTGTGAAATGTTAAAAGTTGTTTGATAGGCAGTCAGAGAATACTGCAGTCTGCCTTAATTTATATGATAAACTAGTGTAAAATAAGTTGCATTTATTTATTTGACTGTACGCTATTATACTTTATACATATTCTAGTGTTTTTAATGGAACATTGTTTTTGTCATAAACATGTTAAACATAACTTCATCTAATGTTTGCTAACATTGAGTAACTTCATTGAAATGTGGAAACATTACAGAATTACTAAAATTACATGTCCTCAGACGCCTACTGTGCATTTGTTTACTGTTCTATAAATATATAGAGAATTCTGTGCATAATACAGGTCATAGGAGTTGCAATAGTTGGAAAAAAAATGTTGCTTATGTTAATGAATACCAATATTATATATTGCACCTAATCTGGTAAATATTAGAATAAACATTTAGAAACATCCTAAATGTACAGATGCCTATAAATCTGTCAGTAAATCAAGAGCATTAAGGGATAACTACAAAGTTTAGTAATTGTGATGTTCTTTTTAAGTTATTAAACATGCATCTATAATGGGGAATATGACCACTCCTTTATTGGTTTAGTCTTGCTTTAGAAAATGTGTTGTGAATGAAAACTCTTACAAAACCTAAAGCTGAATTTTTACATTAACTTCTAAAACGATATTTACCTGGCATTTTAACATTTCTTCATTTACATTTCCATTAATGTTTTTTCAAATGCTTGCCATTCACCTTTTGGAGCGTAGTTTATGTTGGCTCATTGTAGGCCTGCAGAATGGCCCCACAGATCACTTCTAGTTTCATTCTCTGCATTTTCTCTATTGGTCAGAAACTGTTGCACTCTGTCTCTATGCTGATGCTCAAATCTCTGTCCAATAGGATCCTCTCAGGTGACATGGTGGTAAAACCTTAAGGGTTAAATTATCCTGAAAAAATCCTCTGCTTCCTATATTGATCGTTTTTCCAAGTCAGTTTGCTGGTAGCTCTGCGACCTTGGAAGACATGCATGTATGGAAACATTTTATGAGATCAGCCTCAGATATAAAGAAATAAAGTCTGTGCTTGGCTTTAGACATGCTTTTTACATAAGTGAGAGTTCTGAGCAGGATTTTGCACTTGTAAAGAACATTCTGAACAAGTGGATCTAGTTGAATTTGTTAGTGGCCAGGAGCGGTGCTCTGGTCGGAACTTTCTCTAGATAGCATAGCCCACCATTCATCCATTTTTTTTAACGCGCTTAATCCCAAGGGGGGTAACGAGGGGTGCTGGTGTCTATCTCTAGCTGTCAATGGGCGAGAGGCGGGGTACACCCTGGACAGGTCACCAGTCCATCGCAGGGCAACACAGAGACAAACAACCACAACACACACAAGGAGAATTTAGAGAAGCCAATTAATCTTACAGTCATGTTTTTTTTTTTGACTGTGGGATGAAGCCGGAGTACCCGGAGAGAACCCATGCATGCTCAGGGAGAACATGCAAACTCCCTTCAGAAAGACCCCAAGCCTGGAATCAAACCCAAAACCTGCTTGCTGAGCAGCCCATAGCCCTCTAATAATGCCTGAATGTTGGTCAGAAACTTTCTGATAGATCACAAAAACATTGCTCTCCTAACATTGATTAGATTTCCGTTTTAAGCTCAGCCATTATCTGATGTTCCTTTACACAATAACATCAAGAGATCGCTTGGCCTTTCCATCTTTTTCACTCTGCTTTGCTCCTGTTGTACATCTCTGACAACATGGATTTGGAGTCATTAACTCTATAAAATCTAAAAGGAATTGTACCAGACCACAGTGTTTATAGGGAAAGTAGGAAAATGCCTGCAGGATAACTTTGTTTCTTTATAGAAGGCCTTCTAAAAACTGTAGTTCATTAACAAACAAACAAAACAAAAAACACCCACACACTTCTGAAGTACTGCAAGATTTTATTATAAAAGCAAACACAAAACTTAAAAGTACACGTATAAAAACAGAAAAAAATTCTGTACATTGAAAGATAACTTCTTAGCACTGGATTTGTGTCCATTGATCATTTTTAAAACAGTGTCTAAAGTTTTTTTTTTCTAAAATAGTTATTAACTTTCAAGTCTTTCCATTTCTTAGCTTCATATTAAGGCAACTTAAAACCTTGAAATCAAACTTGGAATCAGCTTTATAAGGACCGTCCAGTGTCTGCCTGTCAAACCAGGCTTATCAGTGTTCAGTTATGTCATATACATTCATACCTCCTTTTTCTCAGACAATAACTCATACCCAAAATGCAGGTTACACATGAGATACCTTTCTCACCCAGTGTATAAAGTACAGGAGGTTTCTTTTTCAGCATGGCACTGGCAAATATGTGTTAAGCCACTCAGCCCTGACACCTGACCTATTGCCTAAGACATATTTCCTCCCAAAGAACTAAATTCCCTTTGCTTCAAGTATTTCCTCTTGAGACGAATAAATCTCATGAATCCCATTCCGTTCCTTCTGTAAAAGGGGGCTCAGACTTGGCAGAGATTGTAGCATGGAACAGGCCTCTCCAGCACATTGTCCCCATCCACCTCGAACACGTAGTCGCAGCGGTGAGTGATCAGCGGAGCGTCGGACATGGCCACACTCTGATTCCCAAAGGATATTACTGTGTCTCTCTGTTGAGAACGTGACAAGGGCATGAAAGTTAACTACCCATTCTGACTTAATCAAAATTAGTAGAAGGCGTCGGTTTAACAGGGTTCTGTGTACTTTTAAAATATGGCATGCCATTATGATCACTAAACCAAAATGATTATCTCTTCATCATAACCCCTGTTAGTGGGTTATATTAGGCAATGGCCAACATTTTATCCATACAGTTTATGTGCTACACATAGGAAAAAGGGTCCAGTGTTAAAATAGAAATTGCAAGACAATTTGTATTCTATGCCAGTGCATATAGCAGCACTCCGGACACCAACCCTGGTTATACTATCCCTGATTCAAAAAGCTCATAACTAGAAAGAAGAAGCAAATCCTCCTTACCCTTTCATTATTGGCAGGAGAAGGAGTGGCAGAAGTGGCAGCCGAGGTAGCTGCTCTTTCAAAGTCCTTTTTACACAAATGAGCCATAATTCCAGCTGCTAAGGCATCACCCAAAACGTTGATCATTGTCCGAAATCGATCACTGGAACACAAGAGAATAATCTTCATCCACTGTCCCAACAAACTCAACTCAATGTTTTTTTCATCTCAGGTGATACTTACAGAACCCAGTCAATAGCCACTATCAGAGAGATGTCAGCTGGCGGTAACCCAACAGAGGTCAGGACTATCACCATGGTAACCAAACCTGCTTGGGGTATCCCAGCTGCCCCGATGCTTGCTGCTGTTGCTGTTATGCTGATGGAAGGAGAAATGGATTGAAGATGTAAGCACATGCTTAGACCTAAACACAAAGAATGACGGGCAGAATAGTTTCCTCCTAGTCCATCCTCACCTAATAGTTACCAGCTGTCCAAAGTCCAGGTCATGCTCATTGACCTGAGCAATAAATATAGCTGCTACAGCCTCATACAAGGCTGTTCCATCCATGTTGATGGTGGCTCCCACTGGCAGGACAAAACGCGCTATCTGCCGGTCAACCCCGCAATTTTCCAGGAGACACTTCATTGTGATTGGAAGAGTTGCTGAACTGCAGAAAAATAGGATAACCTTGGATAAGTTTGTTCAACTATATCGCTTTATTCAGGATAAAGAATTCATTGATAACTAGAAAAGCACTCGGGGAGCATCAACCTCCTTCAAGCAGCAAATTTTGCCCCATATTGTGACTTTCACCTATAGCTAAAATTCATACATGATCTGGATCACTATCTAATTTTTATTGAATTGTTCCTTGGTATGAGGTGCAACCCTGGTAACAATTTCCTAATTGTTTCCAATAATTGTTACAGTCCGAAATAAGACACAACAATTCCTGCATCTGGGTTATGATGTGTATCATCACCAAAATGGGATTGTTCCTTTGATTGAGGTGCAACTTTTGTAAAAATGTCATAACTTTTCAAGTTATCCTGTACACAGAGGGACAGACACACAAACAAACACAAACTTGACTAATAACATAACATCCTTGGGGGAGGTAAAAATGATCTCTCACCTGGATGACGTTGCTAGAGCAATCACTAGGGCCTGTAACAGGCCTCTAATGTAGGCAAAGGGGTTTTTGCGAGTGAAGAAAAAGTAGAAGAGAGGCAGCAGGATGAGGCCGTGCACAAACAGACCAGCGAGGACAGTGATGAAGTACATGCCGAGTTTCTCTCCCAGGTGGGCCGGGTCATGCATGTCCAGGATTTTCCCTGCGACCAGGAACACAATGCCGAAGGGGAAGTACCTGCAAAGAAAATAAATGTTTTATTTGTTTTTTTACTTACCAACTGATTTAAAGACCTCACATCAACACAAAGAGGCCTATGATGAATAAAAAATCAAAACAAATTAAATGCTTAGTCAGACACTCCCAAATAAAACCACATTCATTTTATTTAGATTTTTATACATACCCCCTTTTTTGACTTGAAGACAGTAAAAATAATTTAATGACACATTAAAATAGTTTTTCAGATACTGTTTTTTGTTTTCTTTACTCAATTTTCAAGCATGCATAATGAAGTCCCGTTTACCCTGGTTTTGTACAGCTTAATGCCCCATTCTACTTATGAAAGGATGTATCTTCTTAAGTTATGTGCTTATGTGTATATTTGTTTTTTAACAAGCAGCATCTAACCATGTGTATGAAACAGTTCTCTACTCTTTATGACCCCACACTGCACTTAACTGTAGTCTTTTTGATGTAATAACAACGTAAAGCAAGTTCATGCTCAAGATAGTTTTATTCTAGTCTTCTTTAAAGACCCTAAGAATCTGAATGATAATATTAATTAGTCATTTTAAAAAGAAGTGACTCATGCTGGATCTTGTTCTTGGTCAAAACCCCACTTTGACACAGTTAACTGTAACAGTAAAGTTAAAATAAGTCTTTGATTTCACAAATGTCTCCCTCTGCTGGATATTTAATAGACATAGTCATCCACAATGTTGGACTAGATGACTAAAGTCCTCTCTGCAACATCTGTTGTAAAACTCTAAATGGTAGGTTGTGCTGAGATAACAGCAAAGCTGTTACTTCTGTTCCATTCCTGCTTATCTCCATGCTCTCTAAGGTGCATATAATATGGTTAAATATTTCATTAGGAGGCCCATTCTTTCCTGGCAATGGGAAAATACAACAAAAAATAAAGCTGGGTATTTGTTCTCAGTGCATACCTGAAACTGACTCTAAACGTGCTCATTGACAAACTTTTCCTTGATTTATTCTGGGTTAAGGGGAACTTTAACTGTTCTGAACTTCCTCTTTTTCACTACCCTTTTTGCACTAGCCCGTTTTTTTTTATTTACCAAGAATGTCATCATCTGAGATTTAAATTGGTTCTAAGGTTTTTATAGTTGCATTTTTTATTAAGTTGGGCATACTGGCCTCTGAGGTAAATGTCAAAACTGTCTGTGCAGAATCATTAGAAAAGACCAAGGGGTTTTATTCCAGGATGAACTCATGTATGCTCCTTTATGAAAAAAAATAAATAAATAAATTATTATATATATATATATATATATATNATATATATATATATATATATATATATATATATATATATATAAACTTCTGCTTTAATCCTAATCCCTCAATTACTTTGCACCTTTCCCTGCAAAAATACCTTCCATGAATGCAGTCACTTGGTGTGGTAGATTACTGAGTTTGCTGTAGAACAATGTGACCTGCCTGACATCAACCTTATGTAACACATCTGGGATTAACTAAGACACATGCTGAACTGGTCCTTTTTGTCCAGCACAGGTAGCTGACCTCACTAATGCTCTTGAGGTCACTGCCACGTTTCAGAGCAACAGAAGCTGTAAGGGCAGATTAATGCCCGTGGCTTTGGAATTAGATGCTCAAAATCACACATGTGTAATGTGCAGGTGGATGTAATGTCCTGTGCTGTGGACACCTGCTTGCAACAAAGATTAACCGTTTCAATCTTGAATGATTTAAATGGCGGATCTTGTTTTTGGAAGTCTGTTTACTCCATTATCACAATTCTAACCGACCCACTTTTCTGACGTCTTAGGTCAATTTACCATTTCACGTGACAAGATTTATGTTTGAATCTAATCTGGACCCGCTATATAAACAGCGGAATGTTTTTAGGTTGCATTTGATGTCAGTAGAGGATACATATGAGCATAGGTACAAACTCACCACATGGCAGCATTGATTATCTTCATCACGCACTCATTAATGCACTGGCATACGTTGACCAGCGGTAATCCACGTTCCCCCATCTTCCCAAGCAGCAAACCTGAAATCAAACGGAAACAAAGATGGATTTGTTATAGTCAGAACAGGAGTTTCTCCCCTCAGAGATGATTTAGTTTAGTAAAACTCAAATGAAACGTTTACTGTTTGGGTCAGTTAGCATTAACTAACTCATGTCTACTTTTAAAATCACAGATTGATGAGAGATGGGACTTTATTTAAATTCGGAGGATTAGATAGATTAAGAGGGACTGCCTTTGAACTGTTTGGGAGAGCCTGCATGATGAAGTCATGGCTTTGTAAGCTTCTTATAGTTTAATTCACACGTTTTAGTTCAATGAATCCTTGCTGTGAGTCTTAAGGCAACACCTCATACACCCTGCTACCTTGTGTGACATTTTGAAAAATAAACCTGAGCTCCTGAGAGGAGCATTGTGGACAACTTTAGTTTATTGTTTGTGCATTTGTAAATACCCAAAGAGTCTGTCTCTATCTTTTCTTTATTATTACGTTTATTGAACTGGGACATGAGTCCAACTTTAATACCAAAAATATAAAAATGTGAGCCAGTATGTTAATAAAAAAATCCTTATAGTATTGTCAGGGACATCAGTCTTGTATTTGTAAACTCAGCAAGGAAGAAGCTATTGTGTTAAAAGCAGCATTAAAAGGCAAGGTTACAGCGTTATAATGCTCTCATAGACAAAGACCTTTGTTTTTGTTCTTTGGTCTGAGAAAAAATAGGATTGAAGCGTGGGCTATAAGGACCTTTGTTATATTTGGAGGAAAAAGAAGGAAGCATGTACAGGTAAGCCTAAGAATGACATCTCAAAGGTTAAGCACCAAAGAAGCAGCATTATGTTGTGTAGGTGTTATACTGTAGGAATGGAGTGTTACATAATGGGTGACATGGTGCAGAAAAATGGTGGAAATTTACAAACATCCTGAATACATCCGGAAAGAAAAACCTTGGGTTTAATCCCACCATCAGATGAAAACCATCAAATAAATTTATTTCAAAAACTGTTTTTTCTTTTTCTTTAATTGGCTTCAGTTTAGTGATTTCCTTACCCATGGTGGCTGAGAAGATGACAATCCCCAACACGTTCATGCCTTTGCTCGTACTGGGAACCATTTTATACTTGATGTCCGGTGCAGGAGTGATCTCCAGGAAAACGGGATGGCCGAGGCGAGGGTTGTGATAATCAGGCATCACATACACAAAGTTGGCTTGAGACTCTTTCTCACTGATGCTCTGAACAATTGGCACCAAATCCGTCCGGTACTGAAATGAAACAAATCAAGAGATTTAAGATTTAAACAGTGGGATATCCCTGGAAGTTAATGCATCAGCTACCTTATTTTTTTTTTCTCACCTGCTGAAAAGTAGCTTCGACTAGATTTGATGGGATCATGTTCCTAGAAATATAGCAAACAAGACAGTTTAGATTTTAGATAACTGCAAAAGGTCTTAAAAAGCCTGAATAAACAAGGTTAATATTGCTGCTTAAACATGAACTGAAAAGTTCCCGATATAAAATACCTGCTTTTTAAGGTTTGCACCAATAAAACTATCTGTATGTTGTCCACTATGGAAGACCAATTCTGCCATAATTAAAAATACATACAGAAATAAATGAAGGACTTAATTATATAAAATTACTTAGAAAGTAGCTAATAATATGAATTTGTGTGCCATTAAATGCATCAAAATAATAAAAATTAGATATTTTTTCAACAATTGATCAATTCCTCCATACTTTACAGATTTACAATGATATGAGTAAAGAAAAATAGATATATTTATTAAACATTAATGCCGTTTCATGCAAATAAAAATATGGAGATTTTCATTTAGGTCTAAAGGTTAGTTTTTGTCTTAGCAGAGCACCTGTTCCTTGTTTCCTCCATTATTAATAATAACTGTGGCAACCTAAAAGCATGATACCTGAAGCTCTGTATTAAAACTGAGAAGATCCGAATGACTAAGGTTGCAGAGTAAAGGGGCTGAACAAATATACAGAGGGATTTTCATATGTAAAAATGCACACTGTTAATTTTCCTCCCACTTCAAAGTTATGCAGATTGGCTATAAAATTAATTAAAGTTTATGGTTGTGATGGGATAAAAGGTCATAGGGGTGAAAACTATTGCAAGGCACAGTAAGTGACCCAAACTGTATGGATGACAGCCTGTTTAGCTTGCTGTGTGAACATCTTAGTTGTTCTTATGTTTAAATAATGAAAGGAGAACCTACATAGATCAATACATCTGTCATCTTTTACATGTGAAGGCTTAAAAATATCCTTCATATCAAACAGCTTTATATAAGAAAGTTGGATCTTGAAAGGGCGACATTCCTCTTATTATTAATATATTAGTCTTACTCATATAAAAACAGAGAGTCCACATGGATACCATAAACAGAAGTAAGAGGTTTATAGGCAGGTGCAGCATTCTGTACCTAGACGGCATTTATTTATGCAGCAGGTGTTGGACACCCGGCAGCTACGTCATCAAACACTTAACAGGACTGAAAAGTACAAACCACCCATCTCTGCAGTATAATTAGTTTTAAGACGATGGTATTAGTGGAGCTGCAACTTGACGTAAGCCAGAGCGCACCTAGGCTCCTGACTCCTGCAGGGAAAGTCTGTGCAAAGACATTCAAGGGTGGTTCAGGCTTATCAGATCACAATAATTGTCCTCCTACTTTTAGACCAGCCATTTCGTGGAGGTTGACGCTGCAATTATTCTTCAAGGATTCTATCTCAGCACTCTAACAATACAAAATAATTATTGTACTGAGAACCATCAAGGTTTTGCATTAATTTTATTGAGTTCAAATGTGCTTCGCGTTGCTTTGTTGTGCCATCTTTAAAGATGACACCTGCAGGCTTTTTTCTCTGGGAAAAACTCAATTTTCTGCTTAATTTGTTATCACCCAAAGTCTGGTTTATAGCCCATCTTTCTGCACAGAGCCTCTATGTTTTCTTTGTTCATGTATGGGTTCTTTCTGTGTACTCTGGCAGACTCTTCTAAAAATTTGAATATTGGCCAAATTGGTTGCTTTCAAATTCCTTAGCTGTGGATGTGACTGTGTGTGTCTTTGTGTGTAAATCTGTGGTTATCTGTCCTGAGAGTTTCTGGGATGTAACCTGCCAGTATCCTACAGTTATCCCTGGATGGATAAAGCAATATAAAAAACCTGTATTTATCAGTATCCTGTGCCTTGCAAAAGTATAAATACCCGTTAACCTTTCGGATTATTTACCTTGCAGTGCAGAAAGTGTTGGAACACAAAGATGGCTGAGGCGAAAAGTGGCAAACATACTCTGAAGATAACCCTACACTGTTTTATAATTCTTCATCACTCAGAGTATATGTAGTGTGTTTCAGCTTAAAAAAAAAATGATTTAGCCAGAGGGACTGTAGTGTGATGAGATAACTTCTTTGTGAATGTCAGATTCAGAAAAGGCTTAATATCTAGGCAGTGTTTAGCATTATAAAGGGATTTCTGTTTGTTATAACAAAAGCAAAACGCAAAGAAAAGCAAACATACAGACTAGAATATTGTGCTATTAACATGTCCAGTAAACAGACCAGGCAATATTAACAGTATTAACAAAATATACCGACCACCTGAGTCAATTTCCAGGCTGTTTTGTATTCCCAGTCGGTCCCAGGCCATAGTAAGATCCATCTATATTAACTTTTGCTATCTTGTCTGCTCCTTTTCAAGAAATTAATGCCCACAGCATGATGCTACCAACACCATGTTTCATGGTAATGCTCAGGTGGTGTTTTTTTTTTTTTCATAAGTTGTGTTTTGCATGTTAACCATACAGCTTTGTCTTTCCTGATCAGATCAGCTTGTATCATGAGTGCTTTGTGCTCTGCCTTGCTTGTGGTAAACTTTTAATGGTTATTTTTTTAAACAAGATTTTCTTTTTAAACATCTTTCATAAGTACCAGCTTATTAAAGAAGATCAAGACAAGTCGACAGATTCTCCCCTGTCTGGATTTTCTGTCTGTCTGCTGTCTGGCCTGATGGGTAAGATCATGGTATCTTAGCAGCTGGTCCATACTCTTTTCATTTTTTTAAAGATTGATTAAACATTAGGATGTAAAAGGTTGGGGGATTGCTTTATACCCTAACCTCCTTTTAAACTTCTCCATAACGACATCTTTATGCTGTCTGCTGTGTTTTACAGGCTCTGCATAGTGTTCTTTCTATTATATATTACTAACAAACCTCAAAGACTTTGTCTCTTTAAATTGAGACTGGATTACATAAAAATGGAGTCTACAAGCTGAAAAGATACATTTTGCTCGTAGCTGCTTATACTGGATTATATTTAGGGGTTTCAAAGTTAGAATGAAGGGGCTGAAATGGAAATGCAAGCCACCCAAGAAATCCACAAAACATATATGTACAGTACTCTGTGTCCTATCAGTGTTTAGCTTTAATGTAATTCAATTAAGAAAAGCTTAAGAAGCATGAATACTTTTTTAAAACACAACACCAAATTTTACAAGGAGAGATTAAACTGTATTTTTCGTTTTATCTGTTCTCATATCCTGTTCACTAGTCATAAGGAGTCTGTGGTATACCTTCACGGTCATGTTTACCAGACCAATATCACTGTTATGTTGTTATGTGAAAGAGTGAATGTTACCTGATCAGGTCCAGCAGAGCATCAGCAGAGGTCATGACATGCCCCGTGCCTCCATGGTGGCCATCTTTCTCTTGTCCCGTTCCAGGGTGAATGATCAGCACCAGAATGATGCCGACAATCACGGCGATAAAAGTCGTCCACAGGTAGTAAGTTATTGTCAGGACACCCAGACGGCCACTTGCCTTCGTGTCCATGGCCGACAGGCCGGACATAAGACTGTGGGAAATTAGAAGCAATATAAACCATTCTGAAAAATTCATGCATTCTAAAGCTACTGTTTTTGTTTTTGCCTTAAAGGGTTTGTTTATTTCTGATACTTTAGTTATTTGGTTGCAGATTTTTTTTATGTTTAATGCACATATTTGTGAATCATTTTTGAATCAGCATTACTTTGCATTTAAAGCTGAATCAGTAATCTATATATAATAAATGTAAAATCAATAAACTCAATCAATTAATGATTTAACAAATCAAAATAGGTTGTTACAGTTATCAGGTTGTCAAAGAAGTTCAACAAATCCTTACCTGGAGGTGATGAGTGGCAGAATTAACATCTTCAACATTCTCATCAGTAGTTCACCAGGGAAGGAGAAGTAGATCTTTGCCTGTGAGCGGGCAAAATAGCAATTAGGGAAATAAACCTTCAAGTAATAGTACTTTAATTTTTTTTTAATGTCATACTATTTTCTAACCTGTGAGCCTGCTGCTCTGTTAAAGACATGCAGAATAGTCGAATGCATACAAGTTTAGGATAACATGTAAAGTAGTTGTAAACCTCTCTGTTAGAACAATCAATGATTAAAAAAAATATAGATATTTAATATCAACTGTAGCTTTTGTTTTGCCCTGGGTAAAAGAGGCACCCAAATGCAGCTTGCAAGCCAAATTACCCTGACAAAAAGCTGAGCACTGAAGCAGTTCTACCATATCAGTTAAACAGGGATTCACTGACATATAAAACACGTGTTTTAATCTGTTAATACGTATATTTTTATTTTACATTCATAGCATGGGTATTTTTTTTTATTTATTTGCTTTTTTCATAGTTTAATGTCTAAAAATTCTCTAGACGCCAAAGTAGAGTCACAGCCCTTCACCCATTGGATGGCCCAATGGGGAACTTTGACCTCTAAATATCTATTTATCTATTTTATCCTGTTTAAAACCTTTTACAATCACTTATCCTTTATGATACTTCATATCGATAAAGTTCCTGTATTACCTGAATATGAAAGCTTTTTTCAAAATTATAGGCTCATTTTTTGTTTATAAGATGCAACAACTAATACATTCAGTCTTTGCCATTATTCATATATGAGACAGTTATTTAAGTATTTTTTTTGTCTTCTGTAGGATTTCCCTGCAACACCAATCTGGGTGTGCGTCAGTAATTTGCCTCCTGCCCAAAAGCTTTAACCTCCTAAGAATATCTTATTTCACAGTGAGCAGAGTAGCCTATGTACCATAAAACAAGCAGTTTGTTATGGTTGTATATAAATGAATTATAGAACTTGATATAAATCATTTGATATCAAAACATGTTAATTTAATGCAAAACTTAAACATTCCCAACGTTAAAAATAAAGCCTACTCTTTGAAATTAAGCAAAATGTAAGCAGATTAAAACTCAAAAGACACCGACAATTATCTGTACTTATTGACGCTGAAAATAAGCCAAATTACTTGAGCAATTGAATAACCTTTTTTTTTTTTAAATAATCAACTTAAGCTAAATAATAAACACAAAATTCAGTGCTGAAATAATTACTATAACATTTGGATGTATTTCTGTATGTGTTAAAAGATCTGGCATGACCTTGATGTTGCAGGTAGGGCAAATTACATAACTGACTTTTGCTAGTTTCTCCTGGCTGACTCATTAGCAATCATTTTAGTAGTTTTATTTTTGTTTTTTTGTTTGTTTTATATAATTCATAATCTCACAGAATAGTTTACTTCATTTTATTTTTATTAATTAAATTTTTTTTGCTAGTTGATGTTTTTTTCTCCAGTTTTTTCTCATCCATACCTGTGTGGAGAGGTTGAATGTCCGAAGTACAAACCCAAGAACGCAGCCAGTAACGACAGCAAACACAGAGAGGGTTAGCAGTCCATTCCTTTTGCAGTAGTCTCTCACATATTCCCTGACTTTCACAGACACCACATGCTTATACAGCTTCTTCCACATCTCCATCCTGCTTCAGGCCCAGTCTTCAGCCCAACCTCGGGCCTCTCGCCCCACTTACAGTCCCCTAAAGTCCAAAATCTCTCAAAGGGCCCCCTGGATCCGTATGTGTCCCAAAAGGCTTCTGAAGGCAGGGGACAGCCTGTGAACCTGATCTGATGTTGGTACTGCTAAACACTGAGGAGCTCATCCAGTCTGAGAGAGGAAGTGTTGACGGACTGATTCCTGGTAAAGCATTGCTTAAAAGGATTATCCCTATATCCCACTAATAGAGGCCCCTTCACAGCCACACAGGCTTACTGGAGAGGTTAAAGGAAAGACATAAGAACCAATTAGTGCCCCCTTCCTATGTCTTTACAGATCAATGGTCCCCACCAACAAGCTTTCCCATTCATAAAAATGGTGCACAGCTTTTCCTCAACAGGCCATACAATTAAGCTCAAATTACAGTTAATAACTAATGTTTTTACTTCATAAAAACATATTTTAAAATAACTCTTAATATCTAATGAATAATTAAATATGACTCAACCAAAACAAAAAAAAAATGTTATGTGTCTTTCATGATAAAGTATCTGAAGAATAAGAGCAGCTTCCAAAACAGCAGCCAAAACCAGTGCTTGCCTTTGGTCTCTGCTGTCCCACTTGTCTATTTTTGTCTTCTGTTTGGACTGCTTCTTAATTCTGCAGTGAGCCAACGTCCGCTGACGTCTCAGGCTCTGCGCCGTCCCAAGAAGGGATTCCAAACGTCAACCTTTCCTGCCTAACAATGGCTCCCCACGTCACCTGGGAACAATCCAATAACATCTAATCCGTGCTTCGGTTGCTGCACATGGGATCATGAAATAGTAAAAATTAGAAAGACATCATTAAGTAGCTCCATCTCTGTTTGGAATATAAATTCTATAAATTTATTAAGATTTTCCACAGATCGAATAAATATTTATCCAAACGACAAACTATTTAAATCAAAGACTCTTTGCATTCTGGTCAGTGCAACATCTCAAAGCACAAAGTACTTTTTACCTACAAAAATATAAAATGTCTTCTTTAAAGAGCAACTTCAAATGCTTAGAAAATTTATTCTGTTTGGCAACCTGAAAGAAAAGGATTTGACAAATTTCCAACCATATATGAGTTCTTTATGCATATCAAATGCAACTAAATACTTCTCCATCTACGGTGTTTTGCAGGCCTTCAGTCTTCTCAGCAGGTTATATAATCTATCT
>NW_015150856.1:712371-715564 GCF_000732505.1 Cyprinodon variegatus
CTGTAAGCACAAGAAGACTTTACTTTTGCTTAGTTAATTGAACCAGTTTGTTTTTACTTTAACCTGTTTAAATAAAGGTGGGGTTTATTTAAATAAAATTCAAACTCTATGTTTATGATTAAGACTTGTATTTCTTCAGGATTTAAACTGTTCAAATCAGAGAACTAGTTAGACGTATTATCTTGTGTAGCGATAAAATGTATTATTTTATTATTTGTTTACATAAGCATGTCCTCACAACCAAACCTGAATTTTATTCTTTCTATTTTCAAACTTTTTCTTTATTAAGTAATTTAAACTTTAAACTCAACATATATTTGTGATCATTAATTAATATGGAATATTTGATCTGGATTCCTGTTAAACTGAACTAATATTTTATTAGTAAACTCAGATCAGCTATGTCTTCATGCTTCATTTGTTTTCCATGTAGTTTAAAGGAAGTGAAAGAAACAGATGTCAACATTTGAACTGAGGAAGGCGGGCTCAGTGAGCTGTGAGGCCAATCAGAGTGGACAGAGTCCTGTCACTCAGACCCTGAACCCTGATCTCTGCTCAGAGTAGAGCTGCAGCTTCATGTCTGGAAATAATCATGTTCTTGTATTTTATTCAGGAAGATTATGTTTCATTTCTAATATTCATCTTTCTGATATAATTTTATAAAACCTGAAGCAAACTGATTATTTCAATAAAAGTGCAGGTTGATAGTACTTACAGTCTTTGTATTTATTTTTACATTAAAAACGTCATGTCCTTAATTAGATCCCATTTCATATTGTCTTTTTTTCCCAAAAATCTGTTCTCTGTTGGTAAGAGAAAAACTATAGACCCGCCTACAAATGGTTCCTAACTACAGTTTGAAACGTGTATTTCACCCTGTTTTAAGGAAAAATTAGAATCTGCTGTATGTCAAAATAACTCAAATTAGAAGAACTGTGTAATTTCTTAGTCCTGAATGATTTTTTTTGTGTATAAACTTCTGCCATAATACTAATTTCAAAAAGAGATTTAGAAAATAACTGAAATAGTGAAAATATTATAAATATAGTAAAAAGATGCTCTGACAGTCTTTCAGTTTTTAAATTAAACTGACATTATCTATCATAAGTGACCTTAGTGTTTGGTGAGGTTTCTGTCAGCTCTGTGTTCAGTGGTCTGTATCAGGGTCTCTTCCTCCTCAGCAGCTGCAGTCAGTTTCTGCTCTAACAGCTCAGTGTGTCTGCAGTCTGACTGAGGGAGGTTTTTGTACAGCTAAAAATCACTGTGTGAACACATCACCACCATTTACTACATGTAGGCTCTGACAGTAATAAACTGCTGCATCTTCAGCCTGAACTCCAGTGATGGTCAAAGTGAAGTCAGTGCTGCTTCCACTGCCACTAAACCGATCTGGTGTTCCCTCCTCAAGGTTTTCCACCTGATATATCAGGAGCTTTGGAGGCTGTCCTGGTTTTTGCTGATACCAGGACATAATATCATTATCAAGTAATGTGTAAACAGCAGGATTTGTTGTACACCGAATAGTGACAGTTGATCCTGGAGTAAATGTCTCCACTGGAGTCTGAGTCACAGTCACCTGAGCGCTGCATCCTGCAGACAAAAACAAATCCTTCATTTATCAGCAGAAAGAAATGAAAGAAAAAGCAGAACATCATGTTAGAAATGTTGGTGAGGGAATGAACCTGTTAAACAGCAGCAGGTCAGCGTCCAGATGAGGATGGAGATGAGAGTCATGGTGCTTGTTGTTTCTGCTGGCTTGACTGACAGATCAGAGTCCTGCAGTGTTGAACTCTCAGGACTATAAACCTTCTCAGTTCCCTGGAGGATCAGCTGACCATGCAAAGCCTCCTCTCTATGGAAATGATTTCTCTGCTCTCAGCGCACTGGAGACAAACAGAGACACAACATCTGACCAACGAGTTGTTGGATTTAAACCATTGAGGATTTTATTAAAATAGAAGATAGAAAAGAGACAACATGAAGGATTTTCATATATGGAATAAAACCACTTTTATCTTGAAGGTATATGAATAATTATTCTCTTTTGTTGGTAATCAAGGTTCAAGATATTATAGATCAATAGAAATTGCTGTTTTTAGGATTATATTATCTGGATTATTATAATTTTATTATTTCATGTTTAAACAAAGTAAAAACTGAATTATAAAAATATTTTACAATATTTCCACGAGGCAAACTAAAGTTCGAAACTCATGGCTGATAATGTAACAAAAAAAAAAAAATCTTAAATCATAAAGTAATTTAAAGTTGAATGAATATCAGATAATTTGTAGATGAAATTAAGAATAAACTGAAACGTTTTTATTCTGAAAAGCGAAATTTCAGCAGAAAGATGTTTGCTGTCAGAGCAGGAGGTTTTTGTACGGCCTCTTAATGAGTTTCTATCACTGTGGTGGACTTTTGGTGGAGGAACCAAACTCATCGTTGACTGTAAGTACAAGAAAGATTTAATGCTGCTAAATTGTTTAAATTGTTTTTGGGTTGTTGTTTTTTTGTTTTGTTTTTTGCTTTTTTATCCAACTAACTAAAAAGAAAATTTTGCAATAACTTCAGAGCAGTTTTAAAAAAGCTTGGAGGATGAGCCTCTTAGAAGTCATTGTTTGTTCTGGATTATAAATGGTTCAAATCAGAGAGAAAATTAAACTTATTTTCTTTTCCAGCCATAAAAATTGTCGATCAACATGATCTACTTTAGATGGTTTAATGTTAAATTTTTTTCTTACAGCCATATTTAATTCCTATACAAAATGTTTTCTTTACATTTTTGTCTATTTTTTGTTTTTCTGTAATGTGTCTTTTCTTCATCCTTTTGTGATCATTAATTAATAGTGAATATCTGATCTGGATTCCTGTTAAACTGAACTAATATTTTATTAGTAAACTCAGATCAGCTTTGTCTTCATGCTTCATTTGTTTTCCATGTAGTTTTAAGGAAGTGAAAGAAACAGATGTCAACGTTTGAACTGTTTCCTCATGAGTGTTTCAGCTCTCTCAGTTTAATCATCAGAAAATCATCTCAGGGATTCATTATTAAGAGTCACTGATTATCAGAGACGTATGAAGATGTCATCATTAACCATGAAGAATGAAGCTTTGAAGGTGTTTTTAGCAGCTCTCATTCTCATTCCTGGGTCTTTTCTCCCCCTCTCCTCCCCCTCTCTCCTCCAGTGGG
>NW_015150856.1:717841-719448 GCF_000732505.1 Cyprinodon variegatus
TTTATGCCTTAAGACCAAGTGCATAGGTTGATTGTTCCAGGGATTGAGCACCTCTGACCATGTCAGACTTATTAAACATTATTTAAGGACCTGAGTTCCTGCCCACTGCACATATAAAACATTTCAATCTGAAAAACTCACATGAAGAGAAAAGACAATTAAGAAAAATTGATTGATACAATTACTTAGTCTTTGGTGCTCAGACCTCGGCAGGAAACATAGTGCTTAATTTTGATAGATATGCATGAACAGGAGTAAAGAACAGGGCTGGTTCCCCTCAGGCCTGAAACTGGTGGAGTGGAGATAGATGAAGTTGGTCAGTCTGTAGACTGCTGGTTAACGAGACGGTCTGCTGAGCTTTATGGGGAGATCCAGTGGACTGCATGAGCTGATAATAGAGCTTCACTCAGGGACCTGGAAGATGGAAGTCCAGTTTGGATAACACAGGTTGAGAGAACCTGTCCATGATGAGCAAGCATGAAGCGACAGTGGAGAGGAAAAACTCCCAGTTGGGAAGAAACCTCTGACAGAACCAGGCTCAACATAGTGGCTTTCTGCCGGACCAGTTAAGATGAGACAGGGAACGCAGTAAGAGTCCAGGAGGAATGACACTCTGATGAAGCTTTAGCTACGATGGTGGAGGAGGGGCTGGAGGTGGGTTAAAACGGGGTCATCTGAATAAAGTCACACAGCGCAACAACCGCCTGCACACAGGACTAGACAGGTGCACATCGGAGGCCTTTTAAGATGAACTTTGGATGCCGATTGGCTTTCGTGCAGGTGTGATTCAAAGCTGAATGGCTGTGTCGCAGTTGGATGAAGGAAAGCAATGACTTTCTTCAGTTGAACTTCCGCCTAGGCTCCATGATAACAAAATTTAGACTCAAAACACAACAATTAGTGCTGCTATTTACAGTTTGAGGTTCTCAGTTTCATATAATAATATTGTTAAGGAAAATACTGCTTTGGGTAAAGCAAGTCTTTTGTTGAGGAACCTCCCAATCTCTCCTCACTGCTGAACCTGTTATAGGTTGTGTTCCCTTCTAACCTGTATTTAATCAGGTTATCCAGTGAGATTCTTGCAGGGCTTTTTTAAATGTTCTACATCAAACAGACAGGTGTATTCAAAACTAACCCACTTATATTGTATTAAATAACATTATTGTTATGTAAAGTTGTTTTATGCAGTCACTATGGTGAAATAAAACTATAGAATAACATTATAGTGTCATGAGCCACTGGTGTTAGGTTATGGTTTCATTTTGTTTTAAGGTTTTTCATACACCTTCCTTCTGTATGATGTCTGGTAATTTTAGCTATTAGGGGTTCACCATATTTGTTGTGTCTGCTTACATTTTGTCAGTGTTTGCTGGTTTATTTGTTGTGTTGTGAGTATTTTTTTTCCTTCTAATTCTTCTTGTATAGGTTCTGATATTGTTGCTTCTCCTTCAGCCAGACTCATCAGCTCATTACCCTGCAAAAACGATCTGGAAATAAGTAAAAAATTGTTAAATTAAGACTATTTACCCTTAATTTGACTAAGTTAATAAGAGGATTTGCAAATGGAATGTGATTTTAAGATACGGTAATTGGATAATATGCACTTT
>NW_015150856.1:721600-723347 GCF_000732505.1 Cyprinodon variegatus
GTGTTATTCTAGTATCATTTACTATAATAACTGTGTGATGTCCAGCTGTGTGTCAACCAGCAGAAGTTGATCTGCTCCTTGTGTGTCTCTGCTCTCCCCTCCAGCTGGCCCCATGGTCAGACCCTCAGTCTCTCTGCTGCCCCCCTCCTCTGAGCAGCTCTCTGGGGGGTCGGCCACGCTGGTCTGCCTGCTGAGCGGCTACTCTCCTCAGGGAGCCGTTGTGAGCTGGGAGGTGGACGGCACCGAGGTGACAGAGGGGGTCTAGAGCAGCTCAGAGGAGGAAAAGAGCGGACGTTACAGCAGCAGCAGCAGCTTGAGCCTGAGCCAGGAGAACTGGATGAAAGGAGAGCTGTACTCCTGCAGGGTCCTCCATCACCACCACAACCAGATCAGGTCCTTCAATAGGAGCCACTGTGAGGGCCAGAGAGGCTGATGGAAGACCAGGACAGGAGCTCTGAGTGGGAGAGAAGGAGGAAAACACCTGCTGCTCTCATCAATATGAGTTTGAATGTTGGGAAGAGAAAGTAAAGCTTTGTGTGACGCTGAACAACACTGCTGTGAAATGTTCAATAACTTAGATTAATGTGTGGAGCTCAGCGGCTGGATGTGAGTGGGATTCATTTGCTGTGGCCTCTAATAAAGCTTGCTCTGATACATCATCATGGGGAGAGTTGCTTTTTTCATAAAGTCGACAAAAGATCATTTCAGAAAATGTGGATTTTTAAATAGTCGATATTGATTTAACAAGAGCTCATGTTCAAGTCCTTCTCTGCTAGGATCTATACATATATTATAAAACCTATTAATTAGAGGTGTCATCAGAAAACATGATTGTCTATAATAAATTAAAAGAATTAGTTAATTGTTCTGAGGAGAAGAACAAACACAATGCTGACATTATGAAGTCATCAATACAAAATATATTTCAAAGATTAAATGTATTAGAAATCATGTTATAGTTAACATAATTTTGTGTAGAAGGTAAGTTTTACTGTCTGAAGAGTTTAAGTAAGCCATAAAATGACAATAATACACATAATGTAATTATTCTATAGTCAGAACTTCCACTGAAATACTGCATAAATATCCATTATATTAAATGGGATAAATAGTTTATCCTGGTGGTTGATTTAATGAAAGTTATTATTAATCAAACACAAATCTCTTGCTTTAGTAATTTATGCTTTAATTATTATCTGATATGTTTCTGTGTTTAAGGAATCGTTTATTTTCAATGCAACTCTTTTCTCATGAGCTGTAAAAGATAACCGATGGTGAACTGGTGAACACAACTGATGTGTATTTATGTTTCTTTATTCTGAGTTTATTTTAAACAGAATTGGAATGTGATCTTTTTTAAGTAAAGTTAGTTTCTCCCTCAAACACTACAGTGTGAACTTCACTGGACCGTAGATCCATCTTCTAGTCTGTAGCAGAAACTAACAGCTGCTGCACAGCAAACAGTGTTTGGTGAAACTGACAGAGGTTTTTGTACGACTCTGTATCACTGTGTGTTCCCATCTCTATACGCTCCCATACAGTAATAATCTCCTGCATCTTCAGCCTGAACTCCACTGATTGTCAGAGTGAACTGAGGCTCTGATCCACTGCTGCTGAAATGACTTGGAGCAGATTTACGGCTGCTGATTTTGTAAAACAGCAGCTTAGGAGGCTCTCCAGGTTTCTGCAGATACCAACTCAGATCATCATCAACTCCACTACTGGCTGTACAGCTCAGAGAGACCGT
>NW_015150856.1:724008-727123 GCF_000732505.1 Cyprinodon variegatus
CTTAGATTAATGTGTGGAGCTTAACGACTGGATGTGAGTGGGATTCATTTGCTGTGGCCTCTAATAAAGCTTGCTCTGATACATCATCATGGGGAGAGTTGCTTTTTTTATAAAGTCGACAAAAGATCATTTCAGAAAACGTGGATTTTTAAATAGTCTATATTGATCTAACAAGAGCTCATTAAAACAAAGGAGACTGTTTTATTTTCATGTTCAAGTCCTTCTCTGCTAGGATCTATACATATATTATAAAAAATATTAATTAGAGGTGTCATCAGAAAACATGATTGTCTGTAATAAATTAAAATAATTAGTTAATTGTTCTGAGGATAACAAACACAATGCTGACATTATGAAGTCATCAAGACAAAATATATTTCAAAGATTAAGTGTATTAGAAATCATGTTATAGTTAACATAATTTTGTGTAGAAGGTACGTTTTAGTGTCTGAAGAGTTTAAGTAAGCCATAAAATGACAATAATACACATAATGTAGTTATTCTATAGTCAGAACCTCCACTGAAATACTGCAGAAATATCCATTATATTAAATGGGATAAATAGTTTATCCTTGTGGTTGATTTAATGAAAGTGATTATTAATCAAACTCAAATCTCTTGCTTTAGTAATTTATGCTTTTATTATCTTATATGCTTCTGTGTTTAAGAAATCGTTTATTTTCAATGCAACTTTTTTCTCATGAGCTGTAAAAGATAACCAATGGTGAACTGGTGAACACAACTGATGTGTATTTATGTTTCTTTATTCTGAATTTATTTTAAACAGAATTGGAATGTGATCTTTTTTAAGTAAAGTTAGTTTCTCCCTCAAACACTACAGTGTGAACTTCACTGGACCGTAGATCCATCTTCTAGTCTGTAGCAGAAACTAACAGCTGCTGCACAGTAAACAGTGTTTGGTGAAACTGCCAAAGGTTTTTGTACGACTCTGTATCACTGTGTGAACACCGGACCACTATACAATCCCATACAGTAATAATCTCCTGCATCTTCAGCCTGAACTCCACTGATTGTCAGAGTGAACTGAGGCTCTGATCCACTGCTGCTGAAATGACTTGGAGCAGATTCACGGCTGCTGATTTTGTAAAACAACAGCTTAGGAGGCTCTCCAGGTTTCTGCAGATACCAACTCAGATCCCTACCAACTCCACTACTGGCTGTACAGCTCAGAGAGACCGTCTCCCCCAAAGAAGCAGACTTCACTGCAGGAGACTGAGTCACAGATGGACTGCCATCTGATCCTACATGATGGAAAAAGAACAAATGTGTGAAGATTTGACATTTGATTGTATTTCAGCTGAGAATAAATGAAAGCAGAAACTTCTTGATCCTCACCTCTGAGTTGGAGCAGCAGTGTGATCAACAGTGGACTCAGTAACATCGTAGCTTAGAGTAATTTCACCGTCAGACTGCAGAGAAGTTTGTCTGAGTTTCATTTAAACTGATCTAGGAGCAGTGATGCACAGCAATCATTCAAAGCAGCAAACACATTCAAACAGACACCTGGGTTTATGTGAGGAGGGAAAAGGTGAGTCAGATAAAAAACAATATCTGGGGTTCAGGTAGATAGAATCTTTAATTTATTTAGTTAATGTAATGTTTTCTGACTACATAACGTATAACCTTATATGCTCCACTGCTTTCTGCTCATCAGTATTCACTAGTCTAGTACGTTCTTGAGCACATTAAGACCTCAATGCAGTGGTGTCCTCAAGTCATTATTAGGGACAGGAAAAATATTATCCTTCCTAAACACCTGAATAATAAAAACACACTTGATAGTTTTTACTCGTTTAACAATCAACGTACTTCTTTTACTAAATTTATTTCTCCTGAAACCGTCTTTTCACCTGAATTGTTTAGCTGAAGCTATTGTGATGTTAACTTTATCACTCTAAATTACTGTCCACTTTACTTAGCAATGTCAGTACTGTGATAATATTGTGTAAACACTACAAAAAATGAAAAGTATGGCACATTAGCGTATTCAGTTTCATTAGATTAAAAATGAATAATACATTGTGTTTTATTCACAACATAACATTTAACACTAAACTTAATTTCTCTTAGAAAACTTAAAATTTTGGATACCTGCTTTTACAAGTAAACTTTAACTAATTAATTAGATTTTAATCCAGTTAAATTGAACATATTGATTTTTTATATAATGTAGCTGTCCTGATCTTGCCGCTGATGACTGGCTTTATTGTTCATGTGTCACCTGCTCCAATCTCTATTTAACCTGCCTGCTCCTAGTCATCAGTGCCAGATTATTCGAGCATTTGGTGAGAGTTCGCTAGCGTACGTGTTTGTGTTCTGATTGCCTGATCCTCGGAATGAACTTTAAGACCAGGTTAGTGACTCACTCCCTTTTATTTAAATGATACATATATGATCAATGACATGATCCCTCATTTTCAGTCTCTTTACCATCACTCAGTGTTTTTGTACATCTCTAAGCATTTCTGTGAGCCCTACATTATGGCAGCCCAGCTTGATAATCACCATCATCTTTACTGGTGATTCTGAGGCTCATACAGTCCAGCACTGACTGACTGTGTTGCCTATATTTCCAGACAGACATTTAGGCTGCAAAGTCTAAAATACATTCCCGATTGCCATCAAAATCTTCAAATTTTAATTTCAGTTTTAAAAAATGTAATTATTAAAGCTTGCAACACTGTGCAGGAACAGCAGAAGCATGGAAACTCTGTTAAGCAGTGATGCATTAAAATCATGCAAACTGATTTTTTTAGCACCTGTTCATGTGAAACTGAGAGTCAGTGTTAGAGAAGATAAGTCTGAACTCCCTGTGGACTTTTTCAACTCATCTGTAGGCGTTTATTTATGGAAGCCCGTTTCCGCCACTCTGTAAAAAAAAAAAAAAAAAACTATCTCAATACTCATTATAATGAGATAGTATCTCAATATAATGAGATAGTATCTCATTATAATGAGATAGTAACTCAATATAATGAGATAGTATCTCATTATAATGAGATAGTAACTCAATATAATGAGATAGTATCTCATTATAATGAGATAGTAACTCAATATAATGAGATAGTATCTCATTATAATGAGATACTATCTC
>NW_015150856.1:727905-730930 GCF_000732505.1 Cyprinodon variegatus
GGGGCTTGAAAATTCCCCCTTGTCCAAAGTGGGGAATGACAGAAAAGGTTTGAGAACCACTGGCTTAAGGTGAAGGAATCAATAGTGCTGCATTAAAGAGAAAGGAGTTGAACATATTTACAGTGAGGTATTTGAACACCCTGCTATTTTGCAAGTTCTCCCACTTAAGAAATCATGAAGGGGTCTGAAATTATCATGATAGGTGCATGTCCACTGTGAGACATAATCTAAAAAAATAATAATCCAGAAATCATAAAGTATGACTTTTGTAACTATTTATTTGTATGATACAGCTGCAAATAAGTATTTGAACATCTGTCTATCAGCTAGAAATCTGTCCCTCAAAGACCTGCCTACAAAATTTCCACCTCCACTCCATTTATTATCCTAAATTAGATGCACCTGTTTAAGGTCTTTAGCTGCAGAAAGACACCTGTCCATCCCCAAACAATAAGTAAGAACACAACTACTAGCATGGCCAAGACCTAGGAGCTGTCCAAAGACGCTAGAGACAAAGTTGTACATCTGCACAAGTCTGAAAAGGTCAAGCAGATTGGTGAAAAAGGTCCACTGTTGGAGCAATCATTAGAAAATGGAAAAAGCTAAACATGACTGTCAATCTCCCTCGGACTGCAGCTCCATGCAAGATCTGACCTCATGGGGTCTCAATGATCCTTAGAAAGGTGAGAAATCAGCCCAAAACTATGCGGGAGGTGCTGGTCAATGACCAGAAAAGAGCTGGGACCATCGTTTCCAAGGTTACTGTTGGTAAATAAGACGTCATGGTTTGAAACATGCAGGGCACAGAAGGGTCCCCTGCTTAAACCAGCAAATTTCAAGGCCCGTCTTAGGTTTGCCAAAGACTATTTGGATCATCCAGAGGATTCACGGCAGAAAGTCATGTAGTGAGATGAGACCAAAATAGAACTTTTTGGTCATAATTCCACTAACCATGTTTGGAGGAAAAACAATGATAAGTACATGGGGGTGGTAGCATCATGCTTTGGGGGTGTTTTTCTGCACATGGGACAGGGTGACTGCACTGTATTAAAGAGAGGGTGATCAGGGCCATGTATTGCGAGATTTGGGGGAACAACTTTCCTCTCCCAGTTAGAGTATTGAAGATGGGTGGAGGCTGGGTCTTCCAACATCACACACAGACCTGAAGCACACAGACAGGATAACCAAGGAGTGGCTCTGAAAGAAGGATATCTAGCTTATAGTATGGCCTAGCAAGTCTCCAGGACTAAACCTATTAGAGAATCTGCGGAGGGAGCTCAAACTCTGTGTTTCTGAGCGACAGCCCAGAAACCTGAAAGATTTAGAGAAGATCTGTGTGGAGGAGTGGGCCAAAATCCCTCCTGCAGTGTGTGAAAACCTGTTGGAAAACTACAGGAAACGTTAGACCTCTGTAACAGCAAACAAGGGCTACTGTACCGATATTCGTCTAAATTTAACATTGATTTTCTCAGGGGTTCAAATACTTATTTCCAGCTGTAGCATATGAATAAATAGTTTAAAAAATCATACATTGTGCTCTTTGGATTTTTTTAGATTATGTCACTCACAATGGAAATGCACCTATAGCGACAATTTCAGACCCTCCATGATTTCTAAGTGGGAGAACTTTCAAAAATAGCAGGTTGTTCATATACTTATTTTCCTAACTATATATAAATGATGATGTAGATGAGAGTCGTGGTTCTTGTTGTTTCTGCTGGCTTGACTGATAGATCAGAGTCCTGCAGTGTTGAACTCTCAGGACTATAAACCTTCTCAGTTCCCTGGAGGATCAGCTGACCATGCAAAGTCTCTATGGAAATGATTTCTCTGCTCTCAGCGCACTGGAGACAAACAGAGACACAACATCTGAACAAAGAGTTGCTGGATTTAAATCAATCAGGATTTTATTAAAATAGAAGATAGCAAAGTGACAACATAAAGGATTTTCACATATGGAATAAAACCACTTTTATCTTGAAGGTAAATGTATAATTCTGCTCTATTGTTAGTACTCAGGGTTCAAGATATATTAGATCACTACAAATTGGTATTTTTAGGATTTACCGTAATAATCAGGATTGCTTTTTTCAAATTATCTTGATTATTCTTTTTATGTTCATGATTTAAACAAAGTAAAAACTGAATTATTAAAAAATGTTACAATATTTTCAAGGAGGCAAAGTAACATTTGATTCTCATGGCTGGTAATGCAAAAAAAAATAAATCTTAAATTAAATTATAAAGTTCTTTAAAGCTGAATGAATATTAGGTGATTTGTAGATGAAATTAGGAATAAACTGAAATGTTTTTACTCTGAAAAGCAACATTTCAGCAGAAAATTGTTTGCTGTGAGAGCAGGAGGTTTTTGTACGGCCTCTTAATGAGTTTCTATCACTGTGGTACACTTTTGGTGGAGGAACCAAACTCATCGTTGACTGTAAGTACAAGAAAGATTTCATGCTGCTAAATTGTCTAAATAGATTTTTTTTTCTTTTTGCTTTTTTATCCAACTAACTAAAAAGAAAATTTTACAGTAACTTTACCGCAGTTTAAGAAAAAAAACCTCTGAGGATGAGCCTTGTAGAAGTCAGTGTTTGTTCTGGATTGTAAATGGTTCAAATCAGAGAGAAAATTAAACTTATTTTCTTGTGCAGCCATAAAATGTGTAGATCAACATTATCCCCTTTAGATATTTAATGTTTAATTCTTTCTTGCAGCGTATTTAATTCATTTTCATAAATGTTTACTTCTTTGCACTTCTTTCAAATTTTTCTTTATTTCTAAAGTGTCTTTTTTCATCATCCTTTTGTTAGGATGTTAATTAATAGTGAATATCTGATTTGGATTTCCTGTTAAACTGAACTAATATTTTATTAGTAAACTCAGATCAGCTTTGTCTTCATGCTTCATTTGTTTTCCATGTAGTTTAAAGGAAGTGAAAGAAACAGATGTCAACGTTTGAACTGTTTCCTCATGAGTGTTTCAGCTCTCTCAGTTTAATCATCAGAAAATCATCTCAGGG
>NW_015150856.1:731346-735205 GCF_000732505.1 Cyprinodon variegatus
GCTCAGTGAGCTGTGAGGCCAGTCAGAGTGGACAGAGTCCTGTCACTCAAACCCTGGACCCTAACCTCTGCTCAGAGTAGAGCTGCAGCTTCATGTCTGGAAATCATGTTCTTGTATTTTATTCAGGAAGATTATGTTTCATGTTTAGACAGATTTCTAATATTCATATTACTGATATTCTTCCATAAAACCTGAAGCAAACTGATTATTTCAATAAAAGTGCAGATTTATAGTACTTACTGTCTTTGTATTTATTTTTCCTTCAGAAAATAAATTTTCTTAATGAAATCCCATTTCATATCATCTGTTGTTCAAAAAATCTGTTGGTAAGAGAAGAACTATAAACCCACCTACAAGTGGATCCCAAATGCAGTTTAATACATTTTATTTCAGCTTGTTATAAGGAGGAATTAGAATCAGCTGTATGTCAAAATGACTGAAATGAGAAGAACTGTGTAATTTCCACGGCCTGAATGATTTTTTCTTTTATATAAACTGTGCTGCCATAATATTACATTTTGAAAACTAGATCCAACATTTAGATTAAAGACAGCTTGAGATTAAAACTGCTAATGTTTTAGTCCACAAAGGTTTAAAACACAACTCTGTTGTCAACCTATGGTCATGCTTTGTGGTGAAAAACTGCAAACAATGCATCAACAATAAATGCAAAGGGGGATTGATGCATTTCTCCAAATGATGCGGAGTATAGCTTATACCCTCAGCTACTAGTTAATAAACTTAAGCGTCTAAATGAACAAACTCCATGTAGTCATAGTTGAACATTTATTCTGAGAATTACAATAATAAAAAAAATATTGTAAATGACCTGTAGACATAAATGAAGAACCTGTTAGTAATTACAGATTTAATATATATTTATTTGTATTAACAGAACCTTTTAATTAACCAACATTTTTTTTAAATACATTTATTTTGTTAACTAAATGTATTTAATAAAATGCCTTATATACATTTATTACACTCAGCCTGATGCTTTCAATCCTTTGGTCCTTTTTTATTATGAGGATTTCCTGCTTACAGAAAACACAAGATTCATGAAGCAAAACAGAAAAACAGGCAACAGTTAGGATAAACTCCACATTAAGAAATAGCATCTTATTTTATAGCACTAAATATACAGCTTTACATCACCATGTCACCAGGTGACTATGAACCAATTCAAGCACTGAGGAAATGCTTAGAAGAAATCAATGCCTGGATGTGCCATGTTTTTCTTCATCTGAATAAAAACAAAACTGAAGTAATAATCTTTGGACCAATAGAGGAGAGATCTAAAGTTAGCACACAGCTTCAGTCGCTTCAGCTAGTAACCACTGATCAGGCCTGAAATCTAGGTGTAGAGCTGGATTCAGACTTGAACCTCCAAAAGCATTTAAAGACAATTACAAGGTCGACTTTCTATCACCTGTAGAACATTTCCGGGATTAAAGAACTAATGTCTCCGCATGATCTGGAAAAACTAATCCATGCATTTATTTTAAGTTGAATTGATTACTGTAACTGTGTTTTGACAGGTCTGCCTAAAAAGTGGATCAGACAGCTGCAGCTGATCCAGAATGCTGCTGCCCGTGTCCTCACTAAGACTAAGAAAGTAGAGCACATCACCCCAGTTCTAAAGTCCTTACACTGACTGCCGGTATCTCAGAGAATAGACTTTAAAATACATCTGTTAGTCTATAAATCTCTGAATGGCTTAGCACCTAAATACATCACAGACTTGCTATCAGTGTATCAACCCTCCAGACCACTCAGGTCTTCTGGCTCCAGCCTGCTCTGCATACCTAGAACCAGAACTAAACATGGAGAAGCAGCATTTAGTTCCTATGCTCCACTTATCTGGAACAAACTTCCAGAAAACTGTAAAAGTGCGGAAAGCCTGAGTTCCTTTAAATCAAGACTAAAAACATTTGTTTAGGATTGCCTTCGACTGTTCTAGTTAAACAGTTCAACTAAAACATCATTAGTTCAACGGTTTTTTTTTATTTAGTTCAACTGTTTTTAATATTCTTTTTTGTTTCTGCATTTTTTATTTTATTTTATTTATTTTTTTATTTTTTCCTACATGCTTTGATTCTGTTTTATTTTCCTATATTTTAATCATGAAAGGACTGCATTGTCTTTGTACTGAATTGTGCTATACAAATAAATTTGCCTTGCCTTGCCGAAATGTTGTTCATCAATACTTAAAAAGCTAAACCTATTATATCAAATTTGTTTGCTCTAAAAATCACTTTGCAAATCCTAATAGATACTTTTGATACTTTATTTTTAGGTAATTTATATAAAGTGTATGAGAAGAAATAATGTATGTTTGTTAAACTCTTTCAGGTGGGCTGTGTCTATACACACTGTCACGCAAAGGATTGTGGGTAGTGTATAGCTCCTAGCAGCAGCTGATGATGTCAGAAGGTCCATCTGCTAAATGAAGCATTGATAGGAAGCATCCTGCTTCTACTGCATTTAGTGTCAGATAAATCAAAGATAAATTACTGATGATCACTATTTAAAGTAGAAGGAATCTCTGTTCATATTCCAGAGAGAAAAACAAACAGTTTAACTTGTGATTAACTGGAGATCTAATTAAATCTATATATTTCTCCAGACAGCTGTCAGTTAAATATGGCTACCTTATTTGTCTTTACTTAAACTACCAAGAATGTTTGGATTTTTTTAGACCTCTTAAACAACCAGAGAAGCATAATAAGTAAAGATAAAGACTAAATATTTGAGAGTAATTTTAAACAGTTGTGGTCAGAATGTGACATGTGTCACTCTGCAGATCCATTAGTATATTCAAGGCTGATTTGTGTGTTTAGTTACACAGGAGAATTTATAACAACCTATTTTCACAATAAAACTGAGTGAATTCAGCATATTGGACTTTTTGGTTCTGGTTCTCCTGTTCTATTGCTGATTCATGATGTCAACAGAACCAAGGAATTTGCTGCATGTGTGGTTTTTCAGTTAACAATTTACAATCCTAGAAAAAAACCTTCAGAATTGAAACCAAAAAGAAATTCAGAAATAAAAATTTAAATAGTGAAAATATTAAAGATTCTTATATTGAGCTGATGCTCAGAGAGCCTTTCAGTTTTTAAATTAAACTGACATTATCTATCATAAGTGACCTTAGTGCTTGGTGAGGTTTGTGTCAGCTCTGTGTTCAGTGGTCTGTATCAGGGTCTCTTCCTGCTCAGCAGCTGCAGTTTCTGCTCTAATAGCTCAGTGAGTCTGCAGTCTGACTGAGGGAGGTTTTTGTACAGCTAAAAATCACTGTGTGAACACAAAATCACCATTTACTAAATGTACACCCATACAGTAATAATCTCCTGCATCTTCAGCCTTAACTCCACTGATTGTCAGAGTGAACAGAGGCTCTGATCCACTGCTGCTGAAATGACTTGGAGCAGATTCATGGCTGCTGATTTCATAAAACAGCAGCTTAGGAGGCTCTCCAGGTTTCTGCAGATACCAACTCAGATCATCATCAACTCCACTACTGGCTGTACAGCTCAGAGAGACCGTCTCTCCCAAAGAAGCAGACTTCACTGCAGGAGACTGGGTCACAGATGGACTGCCATCTGATCCTACATGATGGAAAAAGTACAAATGTGAAGATTTGACATTTGATTGGATTTCAGCTGAGAATAAAGGAAAGCAGAAACTTCTTGATCCTCACCTCTGAGTTGGAGCAGCAGTGTGATCAACAGTGGACTCAGTAACATCGTAGCTTAGAGTAATTTCACCGTCAGACTGCAGAGAAGTTTGTCTGAGTTTCATTTAAACTGATCTAGGAGCAGTGATGCACAGCAATCATTCAAAGCAGCAAACACAT
>NW_015150856.1:735215-741129 GCF_000732505.1 Cyprinodon variegatus
GGTTTATGTGAGGAGGGAAAAGGTGAGTCAGAAAAAAACCCAAAACATAACGTATAACCTTATATGCTCCACTGCTTTCTGCTCATCAGTATTCACTAGTCTAGTACGTTCTTGAGCACATTAAGACCTTTAGGGCAGTGGTGTCCTCAAGTCATCATTAGGGACAGGAAAAATATTATCCTTCCTAAACACCCGAATAATAAAAATACACTTGGTAGTTTTTACTCGTTTAACAATCAACCTACTTCCCTTCCTAAATTTATTTCTCCTGAAACTGTCTTTTCACCTAAATTGTTTAGCTGAAGCTATTGCGATTTTAACTTTATCACTCTAACTTATTGTCCACCAAACTTAACAATGTTAGTACTGTGATAATATTGTGTAAATACTACAAAAAATTAAAAATATGGCACATTAGCGTATTCAGTTTCATTTGAATAAAATGAACATTACATTGTATGGCAGGTATCCTAAGATCAGAAATGAAGCATGAGGTCACAAAGTTAGATTAACAAAAAATATCAAACTAAACATTTAACACTAAACTTAAGTTCTCTTAGAAAACTTAAAAAATTTTGGATACCTGCTTTTACATGTAAACTTTATTTAATTAATTAGGTTTTAATCCAGTTAAATTAAACATAGTGATTTTTTTATATAATGTAGCTGTCATGATCTTGGCGCTGATGACTGGCCTAATTGTTCATTACATTCACCTGTCGAGCTCCGTCCAGTTTTCCATCACCGTTTATCTGTGTCACCTGCTCCAATCTCTATTTAACCTGCCTGCTCCTAGTCATCAGTGCCAGATTATGCGAGCATTTAGTGAGAGTTCGCTAGTGTACCTGTTTGTATTCTGATTGCCTGATCCTGGGAATGAACTTTAAGACCAGGTTAGTGACTTACTCCTTCGTAATCATCCTCTGTCAGATTTACATGGTTCCTAACCTGAGTTTTTCCCTCTGCAGAGGTTCCTGTCTTAGACGTCCCTGCTTTTACTGCTGATCCTTTGTTTTATAATAAATGCTTTTTAGAAATCAGTCTGTCTGTTTGCCTTCAATTCTGGGTCCTTTGTTCTGAGCCTTGACAGTAAAATCTACACAATATTATTACGATCTTTAAGTACATGAAAAAAATATGTTCAGTTAGCAAGAAATGCTTGAATAAATCCATGAGACACTAGTTGTTTGTTTCTTCTGTCATAATATCTCATGTTAGTACATTAAACAATAGTGTAAAATTATTAAAAATACTCAAATCATCCCACAGGTGTTAGATTTCTTTTTTTTTATGTGGTGATCTCATCAAAAGTAAAGAAATTCACTTTATGATATCTTTCAGAGCTAATTAAACAAAAAAATGAAAATGATGTCCATTGTAAATTTGCTGTAATCAATAGCTAAAAAGTCTCCGTCTGTCTAAAGCACCTGTGCTGATGGTCCACATAATTATCAGTCACTTTTTGCAGCTGCAAACGGACACATTTTAGACATCCTTTCCTTAAGAAGGAATCAATGGTGCTGCATTAAAGACGCAGGAGCGGAACAGAAATATAAAAATGATGATGGAGATGAGAGTCATGGTGCTTGTTGTTTCTGCTGACAGGTCAGAGTCCTGCAGTGTTGAACTCTAAGGACTATAATCCTTCTCAGTTCCCTGGAGGATCAACTGACCATAAAAAGCTCCCAGTCCTTTTCCTAAGAGACAATGGAACATTCATTGTAACATGCCTTTTATTTAAATTATACATATATGATCAATGACATGATCTCTCATTTTCAGTCTCTTTACCATCACTCAGTGTTTTTGTGCATCTCTAAGCATTTCTGTGAGCCCTACATTATGGCAGACCAGCTTGATAATCACCATCATCTTTACTGGTGATTCTGAGGCTCATACAGTCCAGCGCTGACTGACTGTGTTGCCTATATTTCCAGACAGACATTTAGGCTGCAAAGTCTAAAATACATTCCCGATTGCCTTCAAAATCTTGAAATTTTAATTTCAGTTTAAAAAAATGTAATTATTAAAGCTTCCAACACTGTGCAGGAACAGCAGAAGCATGGAAACTCTGTTAAGCAGTGATGCATTAAAATCATGCAAACTGATTTTTTTTAGCACCTGTTCATGTGAAACTGAGAGTCAATGTTAGAGGAGATAAGTCTGAACTCCCTGTGGACTTTTTCAACTCATCTAGAGGCGTTTATTGTAACTTTGCTTCTCCTGCAGACCAAAATCTAAGAGCGTTCCTAAAAACGGCCCCACATTGCCCCCTTGTGGCGGTTCATCTTAAACACCTTGCATTTTTAAGGTTAAACTATTCTTTCTTTTTTCTTTCTTTCTTTTTTGTTATTGTTTGACAGAAAATTTAAGCTTTCTTTAATTACAGAGGCTTCTCATAAATGTACAACATTTTGTAAAGATTGACTTTAAAACAAGAAAGGATGAAGAAATGACAGGACAGGTGGGACATGGATAAAAGTGGAAGGAAATAGTGGAAATATTAAAATGTGCAGAACTCTATTGAAACCAATAATGTCTCTAGAAAGAACTGAGGAGAGAAAGGTGTTTAAACTAAATTAAGGTTTGAACATACAGGGTTAAAAGAAACATTGTTTATATAAAGTAGCAGTCAAATGGATGAATGTTTAGATTGTAAAACCACAGAAAGATTAGAGCAGACATTATTGGACAGTAGGAAATATTTAGGGTGAGACTTAATAAAAAGATAAGGCTGCCAGGAAGAGGTTGGAATCTCAAGACTATAGAAATATATAAAAGGAACAATTTTTTCTCTCATAAAAATATTATCTAGCATATTAAGTAAACTTATGAAACTTGATTTATGCTACATACCCTGATACAGCAGGTTGCTGTTTGCTCCTTAAAGTCATGGTTGCCATCTGTCATAAAACAAAAAGAAGAAGAAACAAAGTGATTGTCAATGTAAAAGCTTAACATGTAGGATTACATACAACAGATTTATGACCAACTCTGCCTCCTTCAAATATTTCACATTGGCACTTTATTATCCCATCTCTAACCTAACCTTGCATAATCTAAAATATCAGAATGTATTATTGTACAATATATCATTAAACATTTTTGATAAACGTATATTATTTAAATATGGATCAAAACCAAGACTTTTACCTTTAAACTGAATTGTAAAACAGAATAAAATAATATAGAATAAGATAGAAAATAATAGCATGGCAGCTTTATTAAGCATTGAATAAAACAATTCTTAAAGGAAATATATTATTATTGGTATTTAGCATATTGTGGAAAAGCCTCATCTAAAGAATAACAGAAGAATTTGTTTGAGTTTCAGGTTCAAGTTGATGTTAAGATTTTGCTTAAATAGGTCCTAAAATAAAAAAATGCTGATCTTCAACTTCCAGTTGCAGAACTGATCTCAGAGGTTTGAATATTTTTATTTTTTTTTATCTATTTTGCTACCAACCTCTTGTCCGCACTCTAGTACAGTAGGTGGCAGAATATAAGCTTAATAGTTGGTCTGCAAAATTATGCAAAAAACAACAACAAAACACTCAAAAGAGAAATGCTGCAATCTCAGAAACAAGCATAGTGCAAATGTACAGCGAATGCATAAACATGCTGCAGAAACACAAATGGTGCTAACACACATGAAAGACACATGTGTTAGGTCTTTGTGTTTTTGCTTAATTACAGGTTGGCAGGCTTGATCTGTTCCAGCTGTTACTCCTTGATGACAATCAGTGGGGGCCTTTATATTGGAGCAGTTGCTGGAGCTGCCAGTTGGTTCTGCTCTCTCAGTGGTAAAACAGGTCAAGCTCTGTTAGTGAACTAAGCTCCCAGAGTCTCCTCTAACCTCTCCTTGCTCTCGTCTTCCACAGAACCAGATTGGACGCTCACCAGGATCATGTCTGTTTCCTGCATCTCCTCACTGCTCTGGAACTGTCTCCTCTCTGGTGACTCCTTACAGGAACAATCAGCCTGCCTGTCCACCCTCAATCCAACACAATACCATCCTCTGGAAAAAGATCCAAACTCAGACTCTCTCTCTCCCTGTTTCTAAGTTGACTGAGCTCTTCTCCGTTTAACCAGGAAATAAACATTTAAATCTGCTTCTGTGTCCGCAGTTGTCGCTTGCTTAGGAGTCTGGTCTAGCACCATGTCAACATGATAATATTCTGAAGTGAACGTTAATCCAAACAGCCCGGAAACAATATTTTCACTTAATAAAAGATTTTTGTTGTTATTTTGCTTTTTTTTTTTTTTTTTTTTATAAACTTTAAGTTTAGGATTGGTAAATACATTTTGATATCAAAGATAATGAAATACAAAATGCAGTTATTACCCCTTAGTGCTGATAGATGGTTGTGATGCTCTTGGTGACAACTACTGCCACCAGTTGTGTTCTAATAACTTTCAGAAAGTCGTTTTGCATCATTTAGAGGAATTTTGTCCCTCTCTTCACTATAGTGATTAATTTTAGTCAAATTGGGGGGGGTTTAAGCATGAACAATCAATTTAAGGTAATCATGAAACATTGCAGTGGGATTTATATCCAGTCTTTAACTAGGCCACTCAAAGTTTCTAATGTTTGTTTATATGTTTGAGTTATTCAGAGTCAGACTTGCTGGTTCACTTCTAATAATTGTTTTGCACCCAAACAAAGTGCACTCATTCTATTGAATGGGTTTTCATTTTTTCATAACTACAAACCTCAGTGTATTTTAGTTTTCTAAATATATAATCACAATTTTGTGCATTTACAAAAAAATGGAAGGAAAATTATATATCTTAAATATGTTAAAAATAAAAATAGCAACAAATCTGGAAGGCCTTGCATGTATTTGTATTTAGGGTTGAAGGCAGCTAAACATAAATGTATGTCAAACACATGTTTATATTTGTAAATACCTGTATATTTTAAATGCTTGCATATATTTCCCTCTACTACAAAAGTATGCATTATGTGTTGATCTGTCTCAAAACAATCTAAATAATAGATTAAATAGAACAGAATGTGAAACCGTATACATACGAGCTACATAAATATTATATTAGGCCAGCCCCTCTTTTGTGACCTTAAAGGGAAATGCCGTTTTTTTGTTTGTTTTTTTTTTACATTGGGCCCTTGATTTTACATTATTACATCATGTTCTACTCACCCATATGAGTTTTGTGTCATTTGGAGCCGTTCTGAAGATATTCCGTTAGGTTATATCCAAGTAACGTCTTCCTATGGGCAACGACTTGAAGGCACAAACTAAACTGTTCATAATTTATTCGTTATGGTACGTCAGCATTCATAACATGTAGGCCAATCACTGTCCCCCAGACATCCGCGGTTATATTATTTATATTAATAGTGATACTTCGTAGTGAAAAACGGTAAACGACGCATAAACACTAAAAGTAAATGTTACATTAAGGGGAGATTGATGCATCTCTCCAAATGATGTGGAGTGCAGCTGATACCCTCAGCTACTAGTTAATGAAAATTAGTGTCTAAATTAACAAACTCAATTTAGTCATAGTTAAAAATTTATTCCTAGAATTACAATAATAAAACAATTCTCAATGGACCTATTGGGCCTAATATAGAACCTCTTAGCTGGCTAGTTCAAGTGGTAAGTAACCTGACTTGCACACAAGAGGCCCTGGCTTTGAACCCCCCTGGGGGAGGAGGGGTGGGGGGAGCTGCCAGTATGATTCCTTAGGAAAGATCCTTCACATTAATGCCTACTGCAACATTGTGTCTACGTAGTATTTCACTTTGGATAAAAGCATCTGCTAAACGCATAAACATAATCACAGTTTTATTATATATTTACAAGTAGTTTACATACCCTTTATATGTACTTTTGTTATGTTATGTTGTTGTTCTGATGATCATATTTGATATGGAAGTATAGAAGTC
>NW_015150856.1:744283-745959 GCF_000732505.1 Cyprinodon variegatus
GGTTTCTGCTGATACCAGGACATACCCTCATCACCATCATACCATCTGTAAACAGCAGGATTTGTTGTACACCCAATAGTGACAGTTGATCCTGGAGTAAATGTCTCCACTGGAGGCTGAGTCACAGTCACCTGAGCGCTGCATCCTGCAGACAAAAGCAAATCCTTCATTTATCAGCAGAAAGAAATGAAAGAAAAAGCAGAACATCATGTTAGAAATGTTGCAGAGGGAATGAACCTGTAAAACAGCAGCAGGTCAGCGTCCAGATGAGGAGGGAGATGAGAGTCATGGTGCTTGTTGTTTCTGCTGGCTTGACTGACAGATCAGAGTCCTGCAGTGTTGAACTCTCAGGACTATAAACCTTCTCAGTTCCCTGGAGGATCAGCTGACCATGCAAAGCCTCCTCTCTATGGAAATGATTTCTCTGCTCTCAGCGCACTGGAGACAAACAGAGACACAACATCTGAACAAAGAGCTGCTGGATTTAAATCAATCAGGATCTTATTAAAATAGAAGATAGAGAAGAGACAACATAAAGGATTTTCATATATGGAATAAAACCACTTTTATCTTGAAGGTATATGAATAATTATTCTCTTTTGTTAGTAATCAAGGTTCAAGATTATAGATCAATAGAAATTGGTGTTTTTAGGATTATATAATCTGGATTATGATTATTTTTTTATTTCATGTTTAAACAAAGTAAAAACTGAATTATAATTTTTTTTTACAATAGTTAAACGGGGCAAACTGAAGTTCGAAACTCATGGCTGATAACGTAAGAAAAAAAAAATCTTAAATTATAAAGTCATTTAAAGCTGAATGAATATTAGATGATTTGTAGATGAAATTAAGAATAAACTGAAACGTTTTTACTCTGAAAAGCGAAATTTCAGCAGAAAGTTGTTTGCCGTCAGAGCAGGAGGTTTTTGTACGGCCTCTTAATGAGTTTCTATCACTGTGGGACACTTTTGGTGGAGGAACCAAACTCATCGTTGACTGTAAGTACAAGAAAGATTTAATGCTGCTAAATTGTTTGAATTGAAATGTGTTTGGGTTGTTTTTGCTTTTTTATCCAACTAACCAAAGATAAAATTTTGCAGTAACTTTAGAACACTTTAAGAAAAGCTCGGAGGATGAACCTCTTAGAAGTCAATGTTTGTTCTGGATTGTAAATGGTTCAAATCAGAGAGAAAATTAAACTTATTTTCTCATGCAGCCATAAAATGTGTCGATCAACATTATCTACTTTAGATGGTTTAATGTTTAATTCTTTCTTGCAGCGTATTTAATTCATTTTCATAAATGTTTTCTTCTTTACACTTTTTCCAAATTTTTCTTTTTTTCTAAAGTGTCTTTTTTAATCATCCTTTTGTTAGGATGTTAATTAATAGTGAATATCTGATTTGGATTCCTGTTAAACTGAACTAATATTTTATTAGTAAACTCAGATCAGCTTTGTCTTCATGCTTCATTTGTTTTCCATGTAGTTTAAAGGAAGTGAAAGAAACAGATGTCAACGTTTGAACTGTTTCCTCATGAGTGTTTCAGCTCTCTCAGTTTAATCATCAGAAAATCATCTCAGGGATTCATTATTAAGAGTCACTGATTATTAGAGACATATGAAGATGTCATCATTAACCATGAAGAATGAAGCTTTGAAGGTGTTTTTAGCA
>NW_015150856.1:748739-749966 GCF_000732505.1 Cyprinodon variegatus
CCTCTGCAGAGGTTCCTGTCTTAGACGTCCCTGCTTTTACTGCTGATCCTTTGTTTTATAATAAATGCTTTTTAGAAATCAGTCTGTCTGTTTGCCTTCAATTCTGGGTCCTTTGTTCTGAGCCTTGACAGTAAAATCTACACAATATTATTACGTTCTCTAAGTACACGAAAAAAAAAATGTTCACACTCTTATCTTCAGGTAACACAGAGTACATGTCAGATTAAATAATACTACTTCAGCGATAGTTTCAAGGTGTTACTTTATTGTATGTCCTGTACCATGTCTTTTGGTTGTGCTGTTCTTTTTACATCTCGTTGCAGGTGATGAAGTAAACTGAAAATGTTTTATCATTATCTCCTTTCTATCTCCTCTTTCTTTGATCTTTTCTCTTTTTTTTTTCTTATGTTTTTCCTCTTCTGTTCTATTTTCATTGCAGCGTCCATATAATCTGTAAAACTCCCTGCATAATTATAATAAAGCATTAAAGATACTTAAGTCATCCAACAGGTGTTAGATTTCTTTTTTTATGTAGTGATCTCATCAAAAGTAAAGAAATTCCCTTTATGATATCTTTCAGAGCTAATTAAACAAAACAAAAAAATTAAAATTATGTCCATTGTAAATTTGCTGTAATCAATAGCTAAAAAGTCTCCGTCTGTCTAAAGCACCTGTGCTGATGGTCCACATAATTTTCAGTCACTTTTTGCAGCTGCAAAGGACACATTTTAGACATCCTTACCTCAAGGTGAAGGAATCAATGGTGCTGCAATAAAGACACAGGAGCGGAACAGAAATATAAAAATGATGATGGAGATAAGAGTCATGGTGCTTGTTGTTTCTGCTGACAGGTCAGAGTCCTGCAGTGTTGAACTCTAAGGACTATAATCCTTCTCAGTTCCCTGGAGGATCAACTGACCATAAAAAGCTCTTAGTCCTTTTCCTAAGAAACAATGGAACATTCATTGTAACATGCCTTTTATTTAAATGATACAGACATGATCAATGACATGATCCCTCATTTTCAGTCTCTTTACCATCAGTCAGTGTTTTTGTGCATCTCTAAGCATTTCTGTGTGCCCTACATTATGGCAGACCAGCTTGATAATCACCATCATCTTTACTGGTGATTCTGAGGCTCATACAGTCCAGCACTGACTGACTGTGGTGCCTATATTTCCAGACAGACATTTAGGCTGCAAAGTCTAAAATACATTCCCGATTGCC